>NW_022436999.1:14047485-14053332 GCF_009761245.1 Sapajus apella
GGAAAGAAAAGGAAAGAAGGAAAGAAAGAGAGAGAGAAGAAAGAGTCAAAAAAAAAAACTGGAGGGTGTGCTTTGAACACAATTTAAATAAGAAGAATGGGCAAGGATTGGAGAGAGTATTATCTGAGTCATTTTTCAGAATATGATAGAAGTTTGATGGGTCATAAACAGAAATGTCTCCAGTTGCCAGGGAGGTGTTGTCACTGACTGAACAGACAGGAGGGAGGAATGGACGTAGTGGAGATCCCTGAGCTTTTGTCTTAAAAGCAGAGGTGGCTGCTACTTAAGATGTAACTGGCCAGGTGTCGTTGCTCACGTCTGTAATCCCAGTACTTTGGGAGGCCAAAGCGGGCAGATTCCTTGAGCCCAGGTGTTCAGGACCAGCCTGTGCAACATGGCAAAAACCCATATCTACAAAAAAAATACAAGAAGTAGTGGATGTGGTGGCACATGCCTGTAGTCATAGTTACCCGGGAGGCTGAGGTGGGAAGATCACTTGAACCTGGGAGGTGCAGGTTGCAGTAAGCCGAGATTGCGCTGCTGCACTCCAGTCTGGGCAACAGAGTGGAATTCTGTCTCAAAAACAAAAAACAAAAAACAAACAAAAAAAAGGAATGACTTAAAAAGAAGTAACTGCTATTCACATTGAGCTAATGGTGGCCCAACAGGGTCACATTTTTGCTATTTTAAGGCAAGTCAGGAATCCAAATTTTTTATGTGAAAATCTCCATTTGGAAAGTTGCCACCACATCCAAAATTGTTTTAAACAACAACAACAACAAAAAAAAAAAAAAAAAAAAAAAAAAAAACCTGCATAGGCCAATCAGAATAGGTCTTGAGCCAGATAGACCTGCTGTAACTGTGCTATATGTGTTTAGCCTCATGTTATAAAGACTTGAGTGCAGCTTGTTCTACCCATTGAAACTATATGCATCACAGAGGGACCACACTACACCTAAGTCCTGTTTACATCCTCCTCACCCATAAAACTGTATCCCACACAACATTTATTTTAAAACTTGCAGCCAGGCATGGTGGCTAACACCTGTAATCCCAGCACTTTGAGAGGCTAAGGCAGGAGGATCACTCAAGGCCAGGAGTTCAAGATACCTGGCAACAAAGCAAGACCGCCCCCCATCTCTACAAAAAAAATAAAGAATTATCTGGGCATGGAGGCATGCTCTTATAGTCCCAGCTACTCAGGATACTGAGGCAGGAGGATCACTTGTGCCCAGGAGGCTGAGGCTGCAGTGAGCTATGACTATACCACTGTACTACAGCCTGAGTAACAGGCTGAAACCCTGTCTCAAATAAATACTTGCTTAATAACTTAAGGAATTAAGGAATGCCACAGAATGGGATGGCTAAGTTCTGTTAGCTCTGCCTTCAGTTCTATTCAGGTCAATATTTGTGTCCATATTTATATCAAAGGGCATCAACAATAACATTGTTTTCATATGACAAGAATGTAAAAAGATAGTGAAAAAATATGTGAATTATTTTTGTTGGAAGATGACATAATATCAGTTCAAGGGTCTAATTCCAATGTTTCTCACCTAGAACTTGACCCAGTGATTTAACACCTCTAACCATGCCTTCCTTACCTTCCATACACTTCTCCACCTCTGTGCATTTTCCCATGCCAATCCTTTTGCATACAATGTCCATCCCTTCCTGAATGCCCCAGCAAACCCCTGCTCACCCTCATGACTTAGAAGCCTTCCTAGACCCAATGGGCAAAGTAACTTCCTCCATCTCTGTGCTCCCAAAAAGCCATATTCATATAAGTAGTATTGCTTCTATCACATATTTAGTTTCTCTGCTTCTCCATAAGCTACTTGAGGACCAAGACTATGTTTCACGTTTCTTAATATACCCTGTGACTAACACCGTTTCAGGAATAGAGTGCACACTACATAAATGCCTCATTTACAAAGATTAAATTCCCATTTTAAATAATGAAATACGAGCACTAGGAATGTAAATGACAGTTGTGTAGAAAGAAGCACAAATGTGAATGAATGCAAGATTTTGGAAACCTAACCTGGAGTTGTTTATACATTAGATCTTCATTTTTTTATTTTTAATCAAGAACAAACTTTATTGAACTTTGCACCCTATTAACAGAAGTTTAAAAAAAAAAAGAACAGACTCTGTTTTACTAAACCTTCAGCTGTTGTCCCTCCTCCCCAGCTGAGGCTGTGACTGGCCTTTGCCACAGCCTGCATCTTCTCCTTAGCACCTGCTCCACCTGCCAGGAAGTAGCTAGTTTCCATGTCTCTGTGCTCCAGTTTATGGGCTCCTTCCAGGTTGGACTGTCAGCAGCCTCCTCCTTGTCTTCCTTTATATGAAGTTCTCAGGAAAAGGTATGCTGGCCTCTGGTTCTGAGGCCGCCATACCCTTATCTGGCTTGCTATCTTGTAGCAGCTTCATGGTTCAGAGCTGCATGTTCAGAAGCTCCTACTGGGCTCCAGCCAGAGTAGTCACACACGCAAAAAGGGGGTCCAATTGGGCTATCAAATTGTCCAGCTGCTGCTCTATCTGGATCAGCTGTTGCTCCAACTGCAGTGGTCGTTTCTTGCCTGTCTCCTCTGGGAGAACTGCAGCTTCATCTTTCCCTATTGTGGAAGAAGAAAAGGGCAATACTGCAGCAAAATAGTTCTGCTCTATCACCTCAGTCTCCAAAGCCAGTAAGGACAGGGGTGTAATTTAAGGTACAGAAAGCTATTAAGTTTTTACCTCAGATAATCAAAATTACTTCTAGAGTGGTTCCTCACCCAGCACATGAAGGAACATGCCAACATGTCCCACACGTGGTCATTCAGTCTGCCGAAACACCTCCAGGAATGAGCAGCTGTCTCCAGTCTGATAGAGCTCTGGTTGTTAGACAGGAAAAACAACCTAAGACTCAGTTATCCGCGGAGGAAAGCAAAAGAACACAGAAGTCAGTATTCCGAGAAACAATCTGCGAGTCTTTGCTCGCAACCCAACTCCATCCAGCTCCCCTCCCGCCCCGCTCCCGCCCCGCTCCCGCCCCGCTCCCGCCCCGCTCCCGCCCCATCCTCTTAATTTCTGGCGCCGGCGACAGGCCCAACCCAGCCTCCAAGTCAGCCCAAACATGGTTTCCGCCTCAAGAATATTTACATAGCCATTGCTTATTGGCTGCTGGCAAACACTCGCTCTTCTCGTTGGCTAAAACTGCCAGGAGAAGTTCTGCGAAGGCTGGTCCTTGCGGCGTTGGGACTGAAGGTCACGGGCATCTGTATTTCCGTTTCCGGTTCGCCTCCGGAACCATGGCGGGGGCTCTGAGGTATCTACTGACATTACGAAGATTATGCCCTGGCCTTGGAGTAGTTCCCCACACCCGGGTGAGTGCCTACATCCCCTGCTCTCGGAGAGACGGGATCTCCAGAGACATCTCCGCGCCGAGGAGGAGCGCTCCTGGCAGTCCCCGCCTTAGCGAGCGCCCGCAACTTGCCTTTCTGCCAGGCAATCAGCCTTTCTTTATCTCCCTGCAGGCGCTCGCCGCCGTAGTACCTGGAGTGACCAAGGTAGATAACAAGTCCGATTTCCTGCAGAAGAGGCCCCATCGCCAACACCCTGGCATCCGGAAACTACCGCACGTGCGGCTGCCACAGGCACTGTCTAACGGTGCCCAGTTACTGCTACGTGGTGAGTAACGGCGGGAAAGGGAGAAGAAACAGGACTGGACCTGCATGCAAGTGATTCCTCTTTTCATCTTTGGCCCATAGAGATCGCTGAGCCCAATATGGAGAATCAGGTGCAAGCACTGACCAATTATCTCTGGAGCAGACATTTGCCTGCAGAGCCAGAGGAGTTGCAAAGACGAGCTATGCATCTTGAGAAAAAATTCCTGGAAAACCCAGGTGGGACTTAAGAATAATTTAAAAGTAGGCCAGATTGAAATATCAGTGAGAAATGAAAAGCAAGAAATAGTCTCTCAAACAGATACTGAAGTCCCTATTTGACTTTCTGACCACAGCAGCAGTTGTTACAATGATTCCTTAATAAAAGAAGGTAGATTATTCTAGAGATTGCTAGAGAGTGTCCCAGTATACTGGGTTTGGTTTGGTTTGGTTTTTGTTTTTGCTTTGGGACAGAGTATTGCTCTGTTGCCAGGCTGAAGTGCAATGACTCAATCTCAGCTCACTGCAACCTCCTTCTCTTGGGTTTAAGTGATTCTCCTGCCTCAGCCTCTTCAGTAGCTGGGATTACAAGTGTGCACCACCTCACACACCCGGCTACTTTTTGTATTTTTAGTGGAGACGTTTTCTTTATGGTGGCCAGGCTGGTCTTGAACTCCTGACCCCAGGTGATCTGCCTACCTTGGCCTCCCAAAGTGCTGGGATTACAGGTGTGAACTACCGCGCCCAGCCCATATACTGTTAAAATCTAGATATTTGTGTTTTTCCTGCAAGTCCACTGGATTAGGACCTTCTAAGTTTTTATTCAGGTGAAATAAAGTCCCTGGATGGCCCCTGCCCAGTACTGAAACCATCTTCCGGGATAAGAGGATAAATATAATTCATCAATTAGTTTCATGATTGTGAGCTCCTTGACACTACAGACCTGCCATTTATTCATCTTACATTCCTTGCACACCTCACAGTACCTGGGTCACAGTAGGTGATTGGTAGATACTTGCTAAATAGTACTGAACTGAACACAGTCATGAGACCTAGATTTTCAGTCTCCTTTCTTCTCCATAGGAATAGTGGAGATCATTAAAACCATAAATTTTGGACAAGTGAGGAAATCCAAAAAATAATGTCCTTGTCCTACCCTTTAAATTTTTATCACAGTTTCTTTTAATATAAAACAAACCCGTGGGACAGAATTGGTTAAGTTGAATAAACCATTCTTAGAAGCAAAATGCTTCTGTTAGTGGCAGTTGCTACTGTTAATTCTTACCTGAAGCTTTTCTCTAGGTTTGTCTTCTCTCTTGAGCTTTAAGGCTTTTCTTAGGTGGGAGTCAGAGAAGACTGGTGGGCAGTATATTCAAATATTGGATCTGAACCCTGTTCTCCCTAGGTCCTGACTTCCAGTCCTTGTTCTCACCACAGACTTATTTCAGACAGAGGTGAAACTTCGTGAAGCAGTGCTTCATGCACTACGTAAAACTACCTACCATTGGCAAGAACTGAGGTAAGCGGGGACTGGAAAAGGTGCACAAGAAGGAAAAGGTGGACTTTAGAAAGAGAGTTGGGGGAATACAATTACACAATCAATGTAGTATTTTTTTTTAATCACCTAACCTTAAAAGGATCAATTTAGTATTTGAAAAAGCTAAAGTTCAAAGTTTTGAACATTAAAGTGTGAAAATTTAGCATTTGTAAGGCTCCCCAGGACCCTTCTGTATTGGGGAGTGAAAGGCCTGAGCTGGAAGAGCCCTTTCCAAGATGTCATTTTCTAAATCTAGAAGGTAACTATGGTATTAAGATTATTTACTAGTATGTATGACTCTCTGATTTTAATGGCAGCTATAGTGAGGGACTGAGCCTGGTGTATATGGCAGCAAGACTGGATGGTGGCTTTGCAGCAGTCTCCAGAGCATTCCATGAGGTGAAAGTCCCTTAACTTCCAACCTGAACTTTTTGACCATCGGTTCCCTATTCATAAAGTAGTTTTCTGGGATGGGAATTCTTGGGGCATTGCATATGCATTGTTTTTTTTTTTTTTTTTTAAAGAGGATCTGCACTGAGCATGGTGGGCTCCTGCCTGTAGTCCCAGCTATTTGAGAGGCTGAGGCAGAAGGATTTCTTGAGCCCAGTTTGAGACTGCAGTGAGCTGTGATCTCCACTGTACTCCAGCCTGGTGACAGAGTGA
>NW_022436999.1:14053432-14138943 GCF_009761245.1 Sapajus apella
CGCCCGGCCTATTTTAGGAGATTCTTATTCCATAAGATATTTATATTGAATCTCAAAAGGCATTTACATCTCATATCCTCTGTGATAGCTCCTAATTCATATTTACCACGGTCCTAAATAAGTATCTAATTACCCTACTGTGGGATGTTGTATATTTCTTCAGATCCGGGTTCGAAATCCAGCATTTCAGCCACAAACTTTAATGGACTTTGGCTCAGGTACTGGTTCTGTCACCTGGTAAGTAACTTTCTTCAGCCCTGTCTTGGTCAATTTTAGCTCTAGAAAGCCATACTTACACAACTCCAAAATCAAGAGATTGGAAAACCAGAGGGAGAGTAGGCAACTTGGGAATCTATAATGTTTCTTCCATCAAATTAGGCAAGGCAGAAGAAGGTATATGAATTGGGGCCAGAACTTAAAGAAATGTCAAGTAAAAAAAAAAGGCCCATTTTTAGAAAAAAAGAAAAGAAATTATCAAAGGTTTTTTTTTTTGCCTACAAATAGTATTTTGAGTCTACCTTTTTTTTTTTTTGGGGGGGGGGGGGGTTCGTTTTTTTTTTTTTTTTTTTTTAAGATGAAGTCTCGCCCTGTCACCCAGGCTGGAGTGCAGGGGTGCGATCTCAGCTCACCGCAACCTTCACCTGGGTTCAAGCGATTCTCCTGCCTCAGCCTCCCAAGTAGCTGGGACAACAGGCACCTGCCACCATGCCCATCTAATTTTTGTATGTTTAGTAGAGATGGGGCTTCCCCATATTGGCCAGGCTGGTCTCAAACTCCTGACCTTGCAATCTGCCCACCTCAGCCTTCCGAAGTGCTGGGATTACAGGCATGAGCCACCACACCCAACCAAGCCTACCTTTTTTTTAAAGGAGTTATAAATAAGAGAATAACACTTAGTTTTTCCAACTGTTTTAACATAACGCTCTCTTTTCCCAGTGATGGGGTTGGGTATAAATGGGTCTCTTGTAGAGATGACTCTTGGTCATGGGAATTTGTGATTTATAATAATTTTGCCATCTTAGGGCTGCTCACAGTGTTTGGGGCCAGACCCTACGTGAATATATGTGTGTGGACAGATCAACTGCCATGTTGGTTTTGGCAGAAAAGCTACTGAAAGGTGAGTGCAAGAGCACTTCCAAAATTGAGGGAGTTAAGAAAGCACAGGGGTACTAGTAAAAGCATTTTACTGGGAAGTAGAGAAGAGGGTAAAAATTAAGATGAATCTGGGCTATTTTAAAGTTATGGTCAAGCAAAGGGTGGTATTAGAGGTTTCTGCTGGACTGAGGATGGGTTGGGTAAGATTCAAAGGACAGGAAGCCTAATAGTCTCCCTGCCTTTTTTGGTTTTTTGGACTTTTTTTTTCTTTTTTTAATTAGAGATAGGGTCTCCATATGTTACCTAGGCTGGTCTCAAACTCCTGGCCTGAAGCCATCCTCATCCTCCCACTTCAGCCTCTAGGGTAGCTGGGATTATAGGCATGTGCTGCCATGCCTAGCTTATCTCTGCCCTTTTTGATACACACTTTCCCTATTCTTGGGGCCATGTTTCTTACCTGGATACCTCTTCAGTTTATATGTAACTTCCTACACATTACAGTTGCCTCTTCTTTTCTCCACAGGTGGTTCAGAATCTGGGGAGCCTTATATTCCAGGGGTCTTTTTCAGACAGTTTCTACCTGTATCACCCAAGGCAAGTGGCAGTGTTTAGAATATTCTAAATGTGAAATGTGGCAGATAGAAAACTGTGGCTTGAGCTTTTGCAACCCCACACTGAGTGTTAGAAGATAAAAGAAATTTAGCGGCTAGGACTTTGTTGTATTCTTGGGATGCAGAGATGTTGAGTCTGTCATGGTCCTTGTCTTGGTCCTCAGGTGCAGTTTGATATAGTCGTATCAGCCTTTTCCTTAAGTGAACTGCCCAGCGAGGCTGACCGTAATGAAGTAGTTCAAACCTTATGGCGTAAGACACATCATTTCCTGGTGAGTTAAAATTCCTTGTTCCTTTAAGTCTTAAAGCAGCTTGATGGATTTCATGCCTTTTCTTCTCTCATTGTCTTCATTCTCCATCTTTGATTGTTTCTTACAGAGCTACTGACATTTACACCTTCATGTAATTTAAGACTTCTGTGTATTATTCCCTTTTGTAAACAGGTGCTGGTGGAGAATGGAACAAAAGCTGGGCACAGCCTTCTCATGGATGCCAGGGATCTGGTCCTTAATGTAAGGCTTCTTCTTCCCTCACTCCCCCACCCATATGTCACCAATTACTATTACTCTCTTGAAAGCTAAAGAGACTGTACAATTCAGGACTTTACAATTCAAGATGAGATTTGGAGAAAAAAAAAAAGAAAAGAAAAAGCTAAAGAGATTGTTATATATTGGCAAGGGTGACTCTCAGGAAGTTGGGCATATAAAGTCATTATGATATAGAGCAGTGGTTGGCAAATGAGAGCCTGTGGATCAAATCGGACCTGCCACCTGTTTTTATATTGGCCATACATATTTGTGCCTCTGTTGTCTGTGACTGCTTTCAAACTACAAAGAGCAAAGTTGAGTAGTTGGGACAGAGATAGATTTTGCCTACTCATTGGCCCTTTAAAAGAAAGTTTGCTGACTCCTAATCTACGGCATTGCTGAGCCAAGAACCTTGTCACTGGGAGAAGAGTATGAGCCAGTGTATAATCATAAATTTCATTGTCCTGGAGTGGGATTTTTTTTTGAGAGTGGAGGTTGCTGACAAGGAAGAGCACCGTACTATGTGCCAAGTTCTTGCCTTTCTCCTACAGCAAAGAGAAAGTTCTTTGTTCAGAGTATTAAAGATGCAGCCAGCTTAACTCAAAGGACATAGTTAATCGTTATTAGTGTTGAATATTACAGGAGTCCTCAATTTACTGAATGCAGAGATTGAGTTATGAAAATAGACCCCAGGCCCAGCTTTATTTCTTTTATTTCCTTTGATTTCAGGGAAATGAGAAGTCACCTTTGGACCCTCGACCTGGTTTTGTCTTTGCCCCAGTGAGTATTACTTCTACCTGTCCCACCACACAGATTTGAACTCAGGTGTGGCCAGGAAAAGTAAAAGGGCAAAGCTAAGCCATTCTCCACTACTTTGTGTTCCTATCCAGTTCCTACCTAATGATTCCCCTGGCTCTTCCTACCCTCTGCTCCTGTCCTCCCTTCTCCCTGGCGCCTTTTGACTCTATCATTCTTAGTTTTTAAGTTTTGTGATTGATGGCTCTTTTGTCTTACCTCATTTTTTTCTGTGTTCACAGTGTCCCCATGAACTCCCTTGTCCCCAGTTGACAACCTCTAAGCCCCTGGCCTGTAGCTTCTCACAGGCGTACCATCCCATCCCCTTCAGCTGGGTATGTACCTGGGGATATTGCAGCAGGGAGCAAACATCCTGGAAAAACAGGAATAAAAAGAATCAGAGTTAGGAGGAGTTGAATAATTAATAGAACAGTCTAGAGACTTTAGGGCCTACATGTGTATGATTTATACATTGTAAAAAAGGACTGCAGGAATGGGAAACGGGGGGTGCTTTACAAACTTTTTCCCCATATCTTTTCTTCGAAGCAGTCTCTATGTTCCTTATCTTAGAACAAGAAACCAAAGGAAGAAAAATTCTCTATGGTGATCCTTGCTCGCGGGTCTCCAGAGGAGGCTAATCGCTGGCCCCGTATCACTCAACCTGTCCTTAAACGGCCTCGCCATGTGCATTGTCACTTGTGCTGTCCAGATGGGCATATGCAGCATGCTGTGATCACAGCCCGCCGGCATGGCAGGTATAGGGGATGTGACCAAAATTAGTGGGATGTGGCAAGAACCTGGAGCCCACATTAACATCTCATTTCTATAGGGATTTGTATCGTTGTGCCCGAGTCAGCTCCTGGGGAGATCTTTTACCTGTGTTTACTCCATCTGCGTTTCCTCCGTCCCCTGCTCAAGATCCCTCTGAGAGTTGACACGGATGTGTAATAAGTATTTTCTTCTATCATGCCTGCCAGGGCTGAAGCTACCTGGTATCCAGGAGGGGAATGCTGGCATCCCCATATGTCTGTGTTTGAGATTTTTAATAATAAATAATAAATTTTTAAAGAATGAAAGTGGATTTTGTGATTCTTAAGTGTAGAAGCCAGGCATGGTAGCATGTGCCTGCATTTCCAGCCACTCAGGAAGCTGAGGCGGGAGGATCATTTGAGCCTAGGAGTTAAGGCTGCAGTTAGCTATGATTGTACTACTGCACCGTAGCATAGGTGACACAGCAAGACCTCCTCTCTAAAAAAAAATGAAATAAATAAGAATACATAAAAGGTATAGTTAATTAACGTGGCCTATCCTGTAATGAAGAGCTTCCTCAGGTTTTTGGTGCCACTCTTCCCGCACAGATCCCAAGCTCACCTTTCCTATTGTGACAGGCCAGATCTCCATAAGGTCTTCGCTGTAATGATGAATGTATAAGCTCATCATTCAAGCAGAAGGAGAAAAACCAGATTTCCATAAGCCCTTTGCTGTAATGATCAATGTACATTAAAGCAGAAGCAAAAAAATGAATAATGAATTGGGGGAATCAGGTGCCTGAGTAAGAGGGCTGGAATACAAAAAAAAAAAACAAGCCCCACCTGTACTTTCTCGACCTGAGATCTAGTTTAGTGATAAAAGCAGTCCTGCACATAAGACCCATACCAGGACCAACTTAAGATTGATAAACCTTTCTATCTGCAGATCCCTAGTTTAGATAAATTAGGAAATTTATCTAAACTAGGAAATTTATCTAATACATAGGAAACTCTATGTATGCCCACAGGTATACATAGAGTTCGAATTGTATATATAAGCTAAAGAAAAACTTGTAACTTTGAGTTGGTCTGGTGGGCTACTCCAGCCTTCGCCCTGTAATCAGTTGTAGAAATAAACTGCCTTCTTTCCCATTCTGTCTGCATCTCATTATTAGACCACAAGAACAAGCAGCTGGACCCCATTCATCCAGAAACACTGTAAGAATAGTGCTTCTACCAGAGGCCAGGACTTCCCTAGGAAGATAATCCGGAGTAGCAAGGAAAGCCGCCTCCAGAGCTCTGAGAACTGGCTCAACAGGTCTCAGGGTTGTTATGTGGGCCATCTGAATAGGGGAATCAGCAGCTGCCTGGACTGTCTTTTACTACTGCCTTCCCTTCTGTTTTTCCCAGGGTCCCTCAGCTACCCTAGAGTATGTATGGGAAATCTCCCATACATTTCCATCAAGAATGATTCCCATCAGAACTGAATCTTCTACCCCCGATGCCTCTATATCCAGGTAGAATACTCCCATTTTCTCAGTTCATTTGTTTTTCCCTAGGCCTTGCTGTTTCAGGGTTAGGGCAGCTGCCTTTGTCTTAAAACTTAAATGTCTTTTTTTCCGCAGTTCTTAGCAGGAAACAGGCACAATCAGAAATTGTGACAGTATCAATGTAATACCAGAAATAACTCATTCCTCTCGAAACTGGTCCAATCAAAAGAGAAAGAAAAAATAAATCAATTTACCACTAGACATTTCCATGCCTGGAGCTATTTTTCTGGGGTTACAAGAAAACATACTCCAGGTGACCCCAAATAAAAGGGGATGGTTCAAGTATCAGCATTGCAACCTGTAAGACTTAGGATGGAGTGGAGAGGGTATGGAAGGCTTAGATCAAATGTCCTGAGTGAGACAGGACCAGATCGTCCCCAATATAAAATACCTGGGAAGCAGCTACCATAGACTTTCCTATTTTGGATTAGACCAACCCTAGTCACACGAACTGAGACTATCCATAGCCCTTGGATTAGTCATGGCATTGAGGAGGAGGAGAAGACGCCACTGGGCTGTGCCTGACAGGGAGTCTGGAGTTTCTGGTTTCCAAGCTCAGGAAGGCGGAGCCAGGGGAGGGGCCTCCATGCAGTGGGAGGGCTGGAAGCTGGGGCAGGACCCATCAGCTCTGCAATGCTACACAAGGAGAAGCAACACAGAAGATACCAACAGCCTCCTGAAACTCGCAAGAGTGGACACTCCAGTGTTGACTACCTAAGATACTGCTTCAAAGAGGGCAACTCCCTTGTCATTCTGACTCCTGGGCTTACACTACACCCCAGAGATGGAGCAACTACTAGGAGTAAAACTTGGTTGCCTGTTTGCCCTGCTGGCTCTCACTCTGGGCTGTGGCCTTATTCCTATCTGCTTCAAATGGTTCCAGATTGATGCAGCTGGAGGTAAAGCTCTTCCCCATCTTTGTTCCATAGCCTGAATCTCACCTCAACCCTGTCCTGATACCTTGCTCTGATTCTCTCACCACCCCCAACCTTGGGATATTGAGTGCTGCCTGCTGCTCTTTACTCACGTTTGTCTGTCTCCTCAGTGCCAGGTGGGTTGTAACTTCTGCTTTTTATTAGGTCATCACCGGCGGGTCCTCGGACTCCTGGGCTGTATTTCTGCTGGTGTTTTCCTGGGAGCAGGGTTCATGCACATGACTGCTGAAGCCCTGGAAGAAATTGAATCACAGATCCAGAAGTTCATTGTGCAGGTGAGAGCAAAGATACCAAGCTGCGGGCCTCTGAGGCCAAAAGGATAAACAGAGCAGAGAAGAGAGCAGGAAAGGGATGGAGCCAAGGACATGGGTGGAACAACAGGGAAGATGAAGCTCTTGTGTGCAATGATGAAAGCAAGTCAGATTAGGCTTTAAGGAAAACAGAATTGCTGAAAGGACAGGACAGGAAGCTTTGCTGCTCCACCCCAAGTCTAATTTCTGCTGTTCTCTCCTTAGAACAGATCAGCGAGTGTGGGAAATTCTTCTGGTGATGCCAATTCAGCCCATGTAAGTACCTCTCACCATCCCCTATCTGGAGGGTGAGGAGAACCAGAGAGGCCTTTCATATCCAGACCCTTTTGGGAGGAATACATGAGGAGTACCAAGAATCCCTTCTGCTCCCTAGCTCAGAAATTATAGAGGAAAAGGGGAGCAAACTCAATCCCTCTGAGTTTATAGAACCCCAGAGAAAGCTCTTGCTTTACCCTTTCATTCTTTCCCTAGATCTTCTGATAAACCTCACATCATTTTCCCATATTTTTAACTCTATTGAGATTGTGTCCCTTAGTCCCTCTGGCAGTCTTTTGTTGTTGTTGTTGTTGTTTGTTTTCTGAGACAAAATCTCCTCTTTGTCACCCAAGCTGGAGTGCAGTGATGCAATCTCGGCTCACTGCAACCTCTGCCTTCCGGGTTCTAGCAACTCTCCTGCCTCATCCTCCTGAGTAGTTGGGATTACAGGCACATGCCACCATGCCCGGCTAGTTTTTGTACTTGTTGTAGAGACAGGGTTTCACGATACTGGCCAGGCTGGCCTTGATCTCCTGACCTCCAGTGATCTGCCCACCTCGGTCCCCCAAAGTGCTGTGATTACAGGCATGAGCCACTCTGGCATTCTTGTTGTTGCATGTCCATGTCTACTCTTAGCTTTATTTCCCCTGTTCTTTTTTGTGTTCTGTTACCACATTTTCTCATTCTCTTCAATCTCCCAATTCCACATCCATCCAATGCATTGGCTACTCTTCCTTTTCATCTCACAGCCCTCCATTTTATTCCTAGATGGAGTATCCCTATGGAGAGCTCATCATCTCCCTGGGCTTCTTTTTTGTCTTCTTTTTGGAGTCACTGGCATTGCAGTGCTGTCCTGGGGCTGCTGGAGGATCAACAGTGCAGGAGGAAGAATGGGGTGGGGCTCATATCTTCGAACTCCACAGCCATGGACATATACCCTCACCCTCAAAGAGTCCCCTGCGAGCCCTTGTCCTCTTGCTCTCACTCTCCTTTCACTCAGTGTTTGAAGGGCTAGCTGTGGGGCTGCAGCCGACAGTAGCAGCTACCGTGCAGCTCTGTCTTGCGGTCCTGGCTCATAAGGGGCTTGTGGTATTTGGTGTAGGAATGCGGCTGGTGCAGTTAGGTACTAGATCACGATGGGCCCTGTTCTCCATACTATTATTAGCTCTCATGTCCCCCCTAGGTCTAGCCATAGGGCTGGCTGTGACTGGAGGGGACTCTGAAGGAGGGTGGGGCTTAGCCCAGGCTGTGTTAGAGGGTGTGGCAGCTGGCACCTTCCTGTATGTCACCTTCCTAGAAATTCTTCCACGGGAGCTAGCTAGTCCTGAGGCTCCTCTAACTAAGTGGTGCTGTGTAGCCGCTGGTTTTGCCTTCATGGCCTTTATTGCCTTATGGGCCTGAGAGAGTCCTGGCTTTTCTGATGAACCTACTTACGATGTGATGACCTCTCTATCCCCAGGGACACCTCCCAAATGGTTTTGGCCCTCAGACATTTTTTTACTGAGACTAAATAACATTCAATAGGACTGGATTGGACCCCAGCTTTCCTTTACCTGAGATCCCATTTCTCACCCAGGACTGAGAAAAAGATATTTAGGTTGAGGAGCTATGAATTGGAGCATTGGTACAGAGACCCTTCAGGTTTTGTTCTTGTCCATTTATGCTACTGTGTGTAATAAAATGCCCATATTACCCTCCTTCAGCCGTTTTGGATTTTATTTCTCCTGGTTGCCTAGAAGCTACCTGGCACATGAAGCCGTGGAATAGGGAATGGGAAGAATGAATGCTGAATGTGGTATTTTCTTCTGGAATTAGAACCCCTAGCCATTCTGTCAGTTGCCAGCCATAGCTCCAGACACAGAGCCTTGCTAAAATTCCAACAGCCTCCTCCCACCTTACCCACTTTAGTTGAGAAAATGAGCCAGTTCCCAGCATTTAAAAGGAAAGAAATTTAGAAACCAAAATGATGTGGATGTTCCTACACTTAACATACCCACCCCACTCCCAGTCCCTACTGTCAGCCACCCATGACACGTCCAGGCTAAATGGAGATCAGACGGAATGGAGCCCATCTCCATCAGGTTTCTATTTCTTCACACTGAGCCCTGTGTGGCCTGAGGGACACTATTGCTCCTCTTTGAGCTTCTATCTCCTTCCAGCTGCCTTATGTTGAGGGATTAAAAAGCAGTGTGTTTGGAGAGGGAGAAAGGTGCCAGATATTAAAATAAAGGCCTGGGGCAATTACTTGGCTCTTGCAGGATTTATTGGCTTTCTTTGTGTCTGCCTTACCAATTCTCTTTCCATCTGAGTAACCCCTACAATGTGTTGCTTCTCTTAAAAACTGCTGAGGATGGCTGGGCACAGTGGCTCGCGCCTGTAATCCCAGCACTTTGGGAGGCTGAGGCAGGCAGATCACAAGGTCAGGAGTTCAAGGACAGCCTGGCCAATATGGTGAAACCCCATCTCTACTAAAATAGGAAAATTAGCTGGGCTTGGTGGCACATGCCTGTAGTCCAAGCTACTTGGGAGGCTGAAGCAGAAGAATCTCTTGAACCCAGGAGGAGGAGGTTTCAGTGAGCTGAGACCGCGCCACTGCACTCCAGCCTGGGCAACAGAGTGAGACTCCATCTAAAAAAAAAAAAAAAAAAAAAAAAAAAAAACTCCTGAGGACAAATACAAAAGCAGGTTAGCTGAAACTGAGTAGGAACAGGATAGCTATTGCGTAGCCCCCAGCTCATGAGTTGGAGGAATATCTCAAACTTAGTGGAGAAATGGGGAAAGAGAAAGTGTGCTCTGTGAGTTCAATTACCCTCACAGGTTGGCCCTTTCTAGTATTTTTAGCATGAAAGTCCACGTAGCCTTAACATGGATATTCATTCTTCTTCTCAGACTCTGTCTCCTTTTGATACTGTTCCCCTCCCTACAAAGTAAGAAATACAAGCCTCCTCACAAGCCCAGTTTACACACCCAGAGATCAGTGAGAAGGGAAGCTTCAGGCAAAAATGATAGATAGATAGATAGATAGAAAGATACATAGATAGATAGATATGTCTAACACAGGAAATCATTTCCCTAAAGCACCATAGTATTGTTTTCTATTTAGTGTTAAAATGCAGTAACATGTAATACACTCAGAACAGTTGTCCAGTGTGTAGCAGTTTCTATTGTAATAGTTTCTACATTGAACAACTGCTATGTGCCAGGTACCACTGTAGCAGGCCAGGTTTCATTAATGCAGGACTCTATCAAAACTGTTTCAGTATTGACTGAGTGGTTAAATATTAAAAGCTAAAAAAGGCTAAGTACGGTGGCTCACGCCTGTAATCTCAGCACTTTGGGAGGCCAAGGCAGATGGGTCGCCTGAGGTCGGGAGTTTGAGATCAGCCTGACCAACATGGAGAAACCCGTCTCTACTAAAAATACAAAAAAAAAAAAAAATTAGCAGGATGTGGGGGCACATGCCTGTAATCCCAGCTACTCAGGAGGCTGAGGCAGAAGAATTGCTTGAATTTGGGAGGCAAAAGTTGTGGTGAGTTGAGATCCTGCCATTGCACTCCAGCCTGGGCTACAAGAGTGAAACTCTGACTCAAAAAAAAGGTAAGGGTACTCACCCCTGCTTTACAGCTAGGTAAGGCCTGGGACACATGGAGTTAGATGCTGGAATAAGTCAGACCTTATCTGCACTTCTGTCTAGGTCCTAGGCTCCATACCTAGTACATAGTTAAAATCCCAAACTTACCAAGGTTTTCACCAAAAGTAAAGGTTGCTAAGAGTTAACAGTGTAACATGTATTTGGGACTATTGAAGAAACAATTTACATGCAAGGTGTGTAAGTAAAGTAAAATATACTTTTTTGGCAAAAGATTATAAGAAGGCATGAGCATGTGAATTTTTGTCTAGATTAAAAGGTTAAAGGATTGTTTTAAGTTGGATACAATAAAGGTTTAAGCAAGTTGTAGAAGGTAAATTGTAGAGAAAACTCTGTGTATGAATATAGTGGCTAAAGTTAGAGGGGGCATCATCCAGTTTTCCTGTAAATTGAGCATTGAAATAAAAGCACAATGGGTTTCTCTTAGAGCACTAACTGGCTGTCTAACAAAAATTGTAAAGGGTTATAAAAAGTCTGTAAAAATCTTACCTTATGGTCAAACATTAAAATTGGGTAAATATGTCTATAAGGATTTATTAAGAATTGGGTTTGACATGAATAGTACACTGATGTAAAGGTGAAATTTGGCTTATTTGGTATGAAAATTATACAGGAAGCATTGTCAAATATGAAATAGTGTTTGGCTTTCTTTGGGCTATATTTGTGTAACTATGTTATTGGTATGTGTTCCAAAGTTATGGGAGATTCCTACAATTCTGATATATCTTAGTGTATGTTATCAGTAATAATTATAATTGTTATGTTAAATTATTGTGTGCTATAGAGGTAACAGATTTCCTTGTCAATTGTGTCTCTTTTTTTTTTTTTTTTTTTTGAGACAGAATCTCACTCTTGTCACCCAGGCTGGAGTGTAGTGGCATGATCTCGGCTCACTGCAACCTCCGCCTCCTGGGTTCAAGCAATTTTCCTGCCTCAGCCTTCCAAATAGCTGGGATCACAGGCATGTGCCACCATGCCTGGTTAATTTTTGTATTTTTAGTAGAGACAGGGTTTTGCCATGTTGGCCAGGCTGGTCTTGACCTCCTGACCTCCTGATCCTCCCACCTGTCTCCCAAAGTGCTGGGATTACAGGCATGAGCCACCACAGCTGGCCATCAATTGTGTCTTTAACTATGGCTCCCCTAAAACATTTTGTTATCTGTAAACAATTGTCATCTTCTTTTGATCCTCTTTAGAATGTGGTTTTATAATCAGCTATAAAGCTCTAACAGGGCTGGGTGCAGTAGCTCATGCCTGTAATCCCAGCACTTTAGGAGGCCAAGAAGGGTGGATCACCTGATGTCAGGAGTTTGAGACCAGCCTGGCCAACATGGTGAAATCTCATCTCTACTAAAAATACAAAAATTAGCCAGGCATGGTGGCATGCACCTGTAGTCCCAGCCACTCAGGAGGCTGAGGCAGAAGAATTGCTCAAACCCAGGAGGCAGAGGTTGCAGTGAGCCGAGACAGTGACATCAGAATAGAGGAAAAACATTCAGGGCTACTGGAAACAAATGGACCTCTTCCACTCCAGTGCTGCATTTGGTGCTTCATAACGATGACCCTCTCTCAGCAGGAAGTAGCCAGAAAGATTACAATGCCCCATCTCCCTATGATTCTCATGATAAACAAAAATACGAGCATGATAGAAATCATGCACAAATTGACAGTGGGGATTGTGGCAGGCCAGGCTTCACTAACGCAGGCCTCTATGACAACTGTTTTAGTGCTGACTGGGTGGTTAAGTTAAATGTTAAAAGCCAGTGTCCTTATACAAATGCTGTAATGTAACAAAAGCCCATCAAGGGTTTTGCCTACACCTTTCCTGGCAAAACTTAAAGCATGACAAAATAACCAAAAAATTCTTAACAGGACCCATTTAGGATTAAACAAGTTTTATAGAGGGTCTTCACAAACAAGTCCCAGCTTCTTGAATAGCTGGGACTATAGGTGCATGCCACCATGCCTGGCTAATTTTTGTATTTTTAGTAGAGATGAGATTTCACCATGTTGGCCAGGCTGGTCTCAAACTCCTGACATCAGGTGATCCACCCTTCTTGGCCTCCTAAAGTGCTGGGATTACAGGCATGAGCTACTGCACCCAGCCCTGTTAGAGCTTTATAGCTGATTATAAAACCCCCTTCTAAAGAGGATCAAAACAAGACGACAATTGTTTACAGATAACAAAATGTTTTAGGGGAGCCATAGTTAAAGACACAATTGATGGCCAGCTGTGGTGGCTCATGCCTGTAATCCCAGCACTTTGGGAGACTGAGGTGGGAGGATCAGGAGGTCAGGAGGTCAAGACCAGCCTGGCCAACATGGCAAAACCCTGTCTCAACTAAAAATACAAAAATTAACCAGGCATGGTGGCACATGCCTGTGATCCCAGCTATTTGGAAGGCTGAGGCAGGAAAATTGCTTGAACCCAGGAGGCGGAGGTTGCAGTGAGCCGAGATCATGCCACTACACTCCAGCCTGGGTGACAAGAGTGAGATTCTGTCTCAAAAAAAAAAAAAAAAAAAAGAGACACAATTGACAAGGAAATCTGTTACCTCTATAGCACACAATAATTTAACATAACAATTATAATTATTACTGATAACATACACTAAGATATATCAGAATTGTAGGAATCTCCCATAACTTTGGAACACATACCAATAACATAGTTACAGGCCTTCACAAACAAGTTTATTGGACATCTGAAGGAACTCTCCAAACCTCTGTGATCTAGCAGGAGGCAAGATAAGGGTAATCACCACAGCACCTAGACCCATTTAGATTAAGTAAACTTCAGGACTCAAACCTTAGTTATAGATTAAAAGAAATTAATCACTTATGTCTTTAGGTGAATGCACACTTACACGTCTCGAACTCCTGACGTCAGGTGATTCACCCTTCTTGGCCTGCCAAAGTGCTGGGATTACAGGCATGAGCTACCATGCCTAGCCCTGTTAGAGCTTTATAGCTGATTATAAAACCACTTTCCATAGCTTAGAAAATATGTAAACTCTGAAAAATTTTGTAATTTTGAGTTGGTCCGAAAGATAATTTCCAGGCCTCCCTGTAACCAGTTACAGAAATAAAAACTTTCTTTCTCCGTAGTCCATCTGCATTTCATTATTGGGCCACAAGAAATAGCAGCCTGATCCTTAGTTTGGTCCAGGAACACTATAGTATTGCTTTCACATACATTATCATTGAGAATGACACCAAACCAGGTGCTTATTTAAAGAAAGGAGGGGGCCGGGCATGGTGGCTCACACCTGTAATCCCAGCACTTTGGGAGGCCGAGGCAGGCAGATCATGAGATCAGGAGTTCAAAACCAGCCTGGCCAACATGGTGAAACCCCATCTCTACTAAAAATACAAAAATTAGCCAGGCATAGTGGTATGTACCTGTAGTCCCAGCTACTTGGGAGGCTGAGGCAGGAGAAGTGCTTGAACCCGGGAGGTGGAGGGTGCACTGAGCCGAGATCGTGCCACTGCACTCCAGCCTGGGTGACAGAGTGAGACTCTGTCTCAAAAAAAATAGAACTAAAATAAAATAATGAAAGAAGGGGATGATCCCCTATGTATAGAATGCTAAATACCACACAGCTACACACTCATTTCTTGCCTCTAGTTCTTGTGAAAGACTACTTAATACTCTTAGAAAGCAATAATGTTCTTAGGTAATCCACAATATCTGGGTGTTTGGAATGTAAATGGATGGACAAATGCCCAAAGGTACCTGATTGACTCAATGTTTCATAACCCCAACAGGTAGACATTACTTCTACAGTAAGTCCAGGGAAACTGGCATTCAGAAAAGTTAAAAAATTAGATCACATAGCTAGCTGGGTTTCAAGCCCATATTTCTGTGATTCTAAGAAAACTTCAATGTATAGATTCTCTTCTCCCTCCTTTTTTCCTTACCATCTCCCCAACCTATATGAAAGGATCTCAGAAGAAAGTAGATAGTACATTAGATGATTGAGCTGAGATTAATAAAGGGAATATTTAGGAATATGTGGTTTGCTTAGAGCAACAAATCACGGGGCAACACCCTCGGACGGAATAAAAACAATGCTATTACCTAGGCTGAGAAGGGAGCAGTTGTCAGAAACTAGAGAGGGCTGGCCAGTAAGGACTGTGGCCTTCAGTAGAGGGATGCAGCCAACCTGCAGGGACCCAATAAGCACAAACCAAGGGAAAAAGTTGACTCTTCTACTCTTTGATCTCCTGCCAAACCCAAACAGAAGCCAGATAATAGAAATATCTGTTGGTGCATTGCAGCCAGGTAAGCCTCATGGGGCACAGAGCATAGTACCCAGATCTAAAGGGGCAAACAGAAGATATTGCACGTACCATCCATTCTCTGCTACTTTCAACTTGCGTGACCTTACTAGGACTTTGGGAAGGATGAATTGAAAGGTACAAATTTAAGTGAAAGCTAGAGAGCTATTTCTAGTACAGAGGATTGGTATGGCTACAGAAAGGAGACTTAAGAAGAAGCACATTAGACTGTTGGAGCTCTTCAGCATGTTCTGAGTCACTGATGCTATCAGCATTTGAGGTAAATGAGGTAGAGCTTGGGATATGTCAAGCATAGGTGGATGAGTTACGAATTTTCTGCCTCCTTCTATCCCAGAAGCACTTGGATTCCCCCTTTAGCCTCCTCTGTCCTCAGCCTTCAATGCTTTCTTTCCTTTCCATGCTATTTCCTTTCCTTTTCCAAAAACTCTTACCAACCAGGAACAGAACCATCTTCAGTTTGAACCATATCGTTTTAAGAGCTAGAATAGAGCTAGAGAACAGCTGCATGTAGAGAATATCAGGGAGAACATCAGGACCAGGAAACTGAAATAATCTTTGGATTGTTTTCAGAAGATATGAATTCCCAGCAAGGAGCCAGAGGGAGCTGTATGGGAACAGAAGATGAATGTGATTTCTGAATGAGATTAAAACAAGAAAGACTGGAATAAGAACAGACATAAGAACCATAGGACAGGAAGAAGAGCTGAGATGCCTGGGGTATGGTGACTACAAACCAGATTCAGGAGTAAGTCTTGATTCATTCAGCCCTAAGAGATAGATTATAACAAAGAATAACTAGAATGATGAGCACTGAAAAAAATAAAAACAGAAGAAAAAGACCAAGCACAGTGGCACATACCTGTAATCCCAGCACTTTGGGAGGCCAAGGCAGGTGTGTCAGTTGAGCTCAGGAGTTCAACAGCAGCCCAGGCAACGTGGCAAATACATATATATATATATATATATATATATATATGTATTTATTTATTTATTTATATTTATATATACATACACACACACACACACACACACACACACAAACTAGCTGGGCATGGTGGTGCACACCTGTGGTCCCAGCTACTCAGGAGGCCAAGGTGGGAGGATTGTTTGAGCCCAGGAGATGGAGGTTGCAGTGAGCTGAGATTGTACCACCGCACTCCAGCCTGGGCAACAGAGTGAGGCTCTGCCTCCAAAAAAAAAAAAATCAGAGGAAGAGCATGCAAGATGGGAAAAGGGATGAGGGAAAACTAGTTGAAATAGGAGAGGATTTTTGTAGAGCAATTCTCAAGTCTCCGCAATCCCTGTCCTCCATCCCTACCCCTCATTCTCCACCACACAGTGTATTTTGTATACACTTAAAGAGGAAGAAAATAGAACAATGATACCTCCAGCTGCCCTCCTAGAGCCAGCTTTCCCTTTCTGCCACCAGTGCCTTTTTCTCTAAAGTAACCCTTTGAAATTTATCTTCCCTTTGCTTTCAAGCTGAGGGTTTGATTTGAATATTGCAGTTGTAGGATGACAACGTGTAAAGAAAGAGAGATGGGGAATAGCATCGGCGAGAAACCAGAGTTTCAGCAGTAGTATGGGAGGTCAGTCAGAGATCAACACATGAGGACAAGACACATCTTGGAACAAAAAACCAAAAGCTCCAGACAAACTCTTACGAGAGTTTGTGCCACTTCACCCTCACCACAGGAAACGGTCCCTTGCTCCTACCTCTGCTCTGATAAGGTACAAGGAACAGCTGCCAGAGTTTGAGTGAGTTTGTATATGGGAGTGTGGCAACCAGCCAGACACCCTCACGTTCCCCCTGCTGACCTGAGGGGGAGCCCATTGCCACTAGCAAGGGGGAAGCAAAAGAGGTGCAGAGAGGGATGACGCCCCAGGCACCGGTATGGGAATGCTTACAAAAGGCTTGTTGATTTTTTTTAATTTTAAATTGTGCTCTTTGTTACTGTCTTTAGAGCTGTTGAATGTCAAATACACAAAGGATTCTACTTTTACTATACATTCATCTGATTTGTGGGAAATTCTAAGGTTAGTGAGAAAGTACAAATGACATTGCTCTGGGCACTGTTTGCCCTCACCATATCCTGGCCTCTAGTCAGAACTGACTCTCACTTTCTAGTTAGTCCTAAAATCACTCTAGAAAGGTAGGATGTCACCAGGCGCCGTGGCTCACACCTGTAATCCCAACACTTTGGGAGGCCAAGGTGGGTGGATCACAAGGTCAGGAGTTGGAGACCAGCCTGGCCAATATAGTGAAACCCTACCTCTACTAAAAAACACACACACAAAAATTAGCCAGGTGTGGTGGTGGGCACTTGTATTCCCAGCTACTTGGGAGGCTGAGGCAGGAGAATCACTTGAACCTGGGAGGCAGAGGTTGCAGTGAGCTGAGATTGCACCACTGCACTCCAGCCTCAGTAACAGAGTGAGACTCCATCTCAAAAAAAAAAAAAAGAGAAAGAAAGAAAGAGAGAGAGAGAGAGAGAAAGGAAAGGAAAGGAAAGAGGGAGGAAGGAAGGAAGGAAGGTGGGATGTCTCCCAGCCAGGCGCAGCAGTGGCTCAAGCCTGTAATCCCAGCCCTTTGAGAGGCTGAAGAGGGTGGATCACTTGACCTCAGGAGTTCAAGACCAGCTTGGGCAACATGGTGAAAACCTGTCTCTACCAAAAATATAAAAAAGTAACCAGGTGTGGTGGCATGCACCTGTGGTCCCAGCTACTCAGGAGGCTGAGATTGGAGAATTGCTTGAGCCTGGGAAGCAGAGGTTGCACTGAGCTGAGATAGCGCCACTGCACTCCAGCGTGGGTAAGAGTGAGACTCTATCTAAAAAAAAAAAAGGTAGTGTCTCTCCCACTCCAGTATTTTCCCTTACCATTAATATCCTCGCTAATGTTTCACATCCATCCCTCCCACTGCAGGTTCATTGTTTAGTGTGTACCTTCAGAGACTCACCCTTTAAAACCTCTTTATGAGATCCAGAATTTTTAAGCTGAAACTATAAGCCTCTTTTCACCCTGTTCTTGTTTTATTCTCTTTCCCATTGAATCTTCTCTTAGCTGTCTTTGACTTCTGTCCCTAAAGTCTGGGAAATACTCAAATTCCTTTACATTAAGGGTAAGAGAGAAACAGGAGTCCTAAGCCTAAAGCAGAGACAAAAAGTAGAGAGTCTGTGGTTCTGCTTCTGTAAAATCACCTCCCCTCTCCTCTGAGCCTTCCTGCTCTGATCTTGAAAATAGACAGGAGACTCCAACCATGATATTAGGACCTCCTACAGAGCTACTAAACAGAACCACAAAATACAAACGCAGCTCTAAGACCGGGGAAACAGCAAGGGACATGGGAACTAGAGAAAGTTATTAAGAACTATGTCAACCACAGGGGGGGCACTGTGTCCTCATGGGCTAAACTAGAATTTTCAGCTGATTGACATGGAAATGGGACATGGAATATGCTCTTGATTTTTGAGCATTTCGTCACTCTCCAACAGAGTAGGGAGGTCAGTCAGGGACAAAACCCCCACCCCATGACTAGCTCTCAGCAGAAGGCATCTTTCTCTCTACAAAATTCAGATTTCTTATGCAGAGACATCTGTAGGAAAGACACATGCAGCCATCACCCATTTGACACACCCACCTACATGATACATATGTATGCACACACTCAGCTATGTACACATACATGTAATGTGCCCCCATTTCCAGAGATTGCCCTGCTTACAGTGTTACCTATGAAGGCAGATATGCAGAAAAGACTTGCCTTCCCGTCCATAATACACAAGAGCAGCTATTGCCAGCAAAGATTGATGCTGGTTGTAATTTTTTGCCTTTTCCTGTGTCTTTCTGAGAAGCTAGTTGGTCCCCAATGATTCCAATTATGCCACTTCTTTTCTTCAGTGTGGTACTTCAGCACTCTGCTGCCTGCCCTGCTTGTGGTCACCCAAAACCCTCACCATCCAATAGTGAGCTCCATAACCCTCCTTGTTACCCAGCACCTCCACTTCTCCTTCTGACCTTGGCCTACCACATTTAATATAGACCCAGTTCTATGGGGGAGAATGATAAAATGCTCAAGAATCAAGAGCATATTCCATGTCCCATTTCCATGTCAATCAGTATGTTCGCACCAGGCATCAAGCTGCATTAGTCCTCAGCTCAGTTTCACTGAGACAAGGGTATAATTGCCCGTGGAGCTTCTATAAAACAATCAGGAAAAGACCTTGAAATATTTCTTCACAGTAGTGTTGCCAATAATGCTACAAGGTGCCTCGTTTTTACTTCTTGTGCCTCCAGAGCCTAAGGATCAGCCTGCAACAGTTGCAAAATATGAATTTCTCTTGATTGTTGTTCATATTTCTTAAAAAGCTTCTTAGTAAACCACAAACACAGACTTAATTAGCTCCCAGATCCCTTGGATTCCATGAGGGAAGAGGAATTCCCAAGAGAAATCCCCTTTTTGCTGCACCTTCCCTGAGAGAGTCTTCAGATCGGAATGAACTATGAGCAGCCCAATCCTTACAGTAAGTTCATGTGCCCTGGTCTACTGATTGGACTGAAACATCCAAAATGGAATCTAGGTGACCCCCTAGGGAAGATTCTACAGGAAAGTGAGTCTCAAGATATCCTGGCACTTCTGTCATCAGCCTTCTTCAACTATTTTTTTTTTTTTTTTGAGATGGAATCTCTGTCACCCAGGCTGGAGTGCAGCGGTGTGACCTTGGCTCACTGCAATCTCCACCTCCTGGGCTCAAGTGATCTCCCACCTCAGCCTCCCAAATAGCTGGAACCACAGGTGTGCACCATCATGCTCAGCTAATTTTTGTATTTTTTGTAGAGACAGGGTTTCACCATGTTGCCCCGGCTGGTCACAAACTCCTGAGCTCAAGTGATCTGTCCACCTCAGCCTCCCAAGTGTGTGGGGATCACAGATGTGAGCCACCATGTCCACCCTCTTCAATTCTTTCTCTAAGGTTGGTGGCATCTCTGAAATCCTGTGGCCTTTCTCAGTTACCCATAGTGGATAAGGAAGACTCCTAAGATCTAAATGGTTCCTCTCTCCCAAGCTTAAAAATATTAACAATATCAAGGCAACGCCATTTTACTGGAACAGGGCCTATTTCTATGTGGTCATATTTTGTGAAGTATCTATGCCACAAAGGCCCCCCAGGGTTTATATCACTTTGAGAAGAGAACCTGAGGCTAGGACAGGGAGAGGATAGCATGATGCAGGCATACCTAGACAAAGAATAATAATGGTACTCAGACTCCTCTACAGTTTATTGTTAGAGCAGAAGTTGTAGGAGACAGGAGGGCACCCTCCACACATAATACAGTGTGGTCAGAGCCCAAGGGTAGCCCTTTCCACCCCTATGCCAAGCCCCAAGCAGCCCAGCCCAAGCTTAGCTCCCTCCCAGCCCCACTCTAGATGCTGAGAGCTACCAGTTAGTGCAGCCAAATGGCCCCAGGCCCCTTCCTGTTGCCCCAGCACCAATCCTTCCCCCATACTCATTCATTGCCCACCACCTCCCATTCCAACTTCCTTTTTACACACTGGATGTTTCTATCACATCCTGAGGCCCGCTAACCCACCAGCAAGTCTCCCCTGACACACATTCATGTAGGTCCACACCCTTCAGAGTCCTAAAGGGTTAATGAGAAGCCATATCAGCTTTGGTGAACGGAGCCCCAGCCCCAAATCCTCTCCCCTTGCAAATATGGGGAAAGCAGGCTGATGGAGGCACCATGACAGCTACAACAACCTCTTATCCCTCATCTACAGACACCTGGATCAGGACAGAAGATACATGCCCTCTCCACCTTAACACCAAAATGGGAGAAGAGGATCATTTAGGGGTCTGGGTCCCTAAGAGATATTAGGACATCTCTCCCAGGAGCTGGGGGGAATCACAGGTTAAAGGTCAAGGTTAGGGTAGCAATCAAAGATCAAGGTCATCTCTCCACATGATCTGCCCTTTTTCCCGTGTTTACTCTGGCCCAGTGCCCCTTCAGCACCTCCCAGGTTAGTTCTGGGGGAGGTGAGGGCTGGGACCCACACTAGGGCAACAAGGGTCATTCAACAGGAGACCTCCATGGTGTGCCCCGGGGGCCCTGAAGAAAGAGTTCCAGACTCGCTGCTCTGGGACAGGGTGCGAGAGCGGGACCGGTTGCCATCAATGGACGCTGCACTGGTTAAAGAGGCCGTACGAGACCGGGACAGGCGAGTCATGCAGGATGAGGCCACTGTGGAGACAGAAGGGTGCACAAGCAGTCAGAGAGAAAGAGGGGAAGGGGGACTGGCGACTCAGTGCGCAATCCTTGGATTATGACTAGTTATAACTAAGTCAGGGGATCAATGAGCTCAATTGGGCAGATGGTGGTGAGCCCAGGCATTAACCTAAAATGATTCCACCCCACTCAGTGCCCATCTCTCCTCTAGTGCAGCAGTCTCTTGTCCCCGTACTCACTGTAGCCCATGCCTTGCAGGAAGTACTTGAAAGCCTCGGTCAGCTTGCCTGGCTATAGAGGTAAGAAGAGGCAAGGGAGACAGATGAGGTTAGAGGCAGAGCTGGAGCCTCAGGCTAAGGCAGTGTGGGGACAGGGTGTGTTGCAAAGGGCAGAACTCAGTGCCACCTGTATCCTATGCCACTTCCCCATCCCATGGACAGCAGGGGTACTCACCTGAGTCAGCTGGGGCTGACCTCCGGAGTCAGCCATCTGTTCAGGAGTGCGCCACCCAGAAAAAGTGATACATACATAAATGAGCCATGTGGAGAGGTGGAAAGGGTCTCTCTTCCCTAGCTTCTTCACTCTAGCCCCTTTGTTTTGTTATTCATTCACCCCATTTGCTCCTATGCAGGGCCCTGGAGGCTTAGCAGCTGAATCTAGAGAGGATACATGGCTCTGGACAGGGGGCCAGGAGCAGGTTACTGACCTTGAGGAACGAGGTCTGGGTGGGGTCCAGTTTTGAGTTACATTCCACCTGGAGTAAGCAGGAGGCTGAATGAATGAGGTCACACCTACTGTGGCCCCTCCCCTGCAAGGGACCCAGGAACCCAAACCCCAGTCCCTTTTCTATCAGCTCCCTACCCAGTTCCTCCGTACCAGGAATCAAATTCTTAGTGGCCCAAAGTTGATCTCCCTGTGCCAAACAGGGCATCCCTCTTGGCAAGATACTCTTCTGACCACCACCCTTGAACCCCAACTCTCCTCCCTCACCCCAAAATTCCCTACTAACCACTGCATCTTCATGAGGTGCTTGGTCTCCTACCACCAGCATCACAGGACACCTAAAGGCATAGCGTTGGGGAGAAGGCAGTGAGCCTCTGGCACTCCCTCACTGGCCTCTTCCTAGAAGTGCAGCTGGAAAATGTCTGGCTCCAAAGAGGAAAGAGCCTTCTGTGTCTCCCTGCTGATACCAGCAAGAGGATTCAAAGGGGGAAGGCCTATAGGGAAGTGATTTACCAAATAGGATGGGGGACGTGACAAGGAAGTTCCCTGGCAAAAGATCCTCCTTCTTCTAAAGGATACAAGCTCCTAGGGAAGATCTAGGGAGATGGGCAATGCATTATTTCTTAAAGTCTTACTTGAGGGTGATGTCACCTCCACGCTCAAAGTTCAGGTCTCGGCGGCTAGAAAGGAGTAAAAAGAGTAGGAATTTTAGGTGGGCAAGGCTATCTAACCAGATACAGGCTGTCTCCCCCATGAGGAAACTATCTTCGTCCCAAACATTACAGTCAAATATTGGTTATTAAAAGTGGAAACCAAAGGAGAAGGTGGTAGACAGGCCCCATGCACAGCCCTTCCAGTCACTTGTGCCCTAAGTCCCTAGTCAGAGGGCAGCAAAGGGGGAGGAAGGGCACAGGACACAAGTTCATCTTATTTCTGGGAGTCCAAAAATCCAGAGGAGGTAAACAAGAAAAGGGGGACAACCCCTCGCAATCCTTCCCACTGGCTCTGTCCTGAAGCTGCCCGCGTTGCACACTAAATCCTGCATTCCTTGCACACTGCATACCACCCAGACTTCCCTCTCCTCCTCTGTGCCTCCCCACAACCCCCAATTACTGCTTCTACATTTCTCTCACATGCATACACACGCAGCCCACCCACTTGTTGTAGCTGTTCCAGTACAATTCAATGTTATCCAGGTTGGGTGCATGTGTAATAATATTTCTGTACTTTTGTATCAACTCAGAATTTCCAGAGAGCTCTTCCTGAAGGAGAGAGCAAGGAGAAAAATTACAGATGGAAAGAGAAACCAACAATTAACAGAGGAAAAGAGGTAAGCCTTCTTCCCTCCCCAAATCCTGTCCCAGCTAAGAAGGTTACCCCAAGCATTCAAGTTCCCTGCTGTTCCCCTCAACTCTTCTACTTCTTCTACAACCACTTACCTGGCTGAAAAGATGTCCAAGGATCATCTCCGAAATGGAAGAGGTGAGGCCCGTCAGCTACGAGGAAAAGGAAGGTGAGAAAGTTCAGGATATTGGCCGGGTGTGGTGCTCACGCCTGTAATCCCAGCACTCTGGGAGGCCAAGGTGGGTGGATCACGAGGTCATGAGTTCAAGACCAGCCTAGCCAAGATGGTGAAACCCTATCTCTACTAAAAATACAAAAATTAGCGAGGCGTGGTGGCGGGCGCCTGTAATCCCAGCTACTCAGAAGGCTGAGGTAGGAGAATTACTTGAACCCAGGAAGCAGAGGTTGCAGTGAGCCAAGATTACACCACTACACTCCAGCCTGGGCGACAGAGTGAGGCTCCATCTCAATTAAAAAAAAAAGAAAGAAAGTTGGTTCAGGATATTATAAGAGACTTGGGCAAAGTGACAGCTTCACTTTTCTGCTCCTTCACTCCCTCCTTGAAGTTCGGAGTCCATCAGTTACTTTGGTAGAGCCTAAATGGATCCATACGAGGGGAAACCCCACCCTAGGTCTCAGTACAGAGGCCCCTCCAAACCTTGTGGGCTGCCCAGTCCATCCAACCCTTGGCATTGGGATCAATGTTGATGAGGACAAGACCTTCCACTGTGTCCGGGTGGTTAAGCTGAGGGACAGCAGAAGGAAGGAAATGAGAAGGAGGCCACGGTCCTCCCCACTAAGCTCTACCCATTCTGGGATTCCCACAGGGCCTGACTCCCCACCCCGTGCCCACTTCCTCCCCCAAACAGCACTAATAAACAGACTTTCCTAATCAGCCTGGACCCTCATTTCCCTCATCTGGGCTTTTTATTTCTTACAGCATATCTCGACAGGACGTAGGCCCCAGCTCCAACACCAACACCAATTATTGTAGAGAAACTGTGAAAGACAAAGAAATATATGCCTCATGGGTTCTCCTGTTCAAAACTTGCCACAGCCCATCCCTTCAAACTCTTCGTCCTCCCTCCTGAGTCCATGGGCACAAAGAAGGGCAGACCTGGACCTTTCTTTGGAGGATGTGAAAAAGAAGGGCCCAAGGAGTTAAAGGTTGGCATGGGTATTCGGGGTAGATTCCTGAAGTCTCTCCCCAGCTTTCTCCTAGACAGCTATTGTCTTAAAAACAAACACCCATATACTAGCCAACCAACACGCTGTTTTCCTACATAGATAGCTCTTTGTGTATTCTCAATTTCCAAGAGCTAGTTCAACTTGTTTTGCTTTAGTTCCTGGTTCCTCTAGAGGAACGGGAAGAATGGAACTTAAGGCAAATGTGAAAACACACACGACTTTAGTGAACAATCAAGAGAATAAGGAAAAGAGCGGCCAAGAGGTGAACCAGCGGTGCTGAGCCCTGCTGCCTAGAACCCAAGCTAAGAACAGCACCCAGGGGTCGGCATCTCCCTCTGAATACCAAAGACACCTGGTCTGGCGTTCTCTTCCTTCCCTCACTCTCTCTCACCCACAGAGCTCCCCATCCACCAGGTGTGGGCATGAAGGAGGGGGGAGTGGGAGGGAAAGAGACAGGTCTATCTGGTTCCTCAGGGATTATGTCACCCCTTCCATTCCTACCTAGCTTTCTGATCAGAGAAGGCCCTCCTCAGCCTGAGGCAGGGCCAAGCAGGGACCCTTTTCCTTCCCTCCATCCACTGGGGCTACTCTGTGACTCTAGCCGTTCTCCAAACCCACCACCTTTTCTTTCAATAATCAAGGTGGGATCATGAAGGAAGAGGATATATTGAAGTCAGAAGCCGAAACTGGCTCAGGAACCATGGTGAACCTGTGAGTTCTAGGGGTCTCCTTGTGCTGGAAAGAGAACTCTGGTTTGGAGGGGTTCCCAGGCCTCTCACTTTAGGTACTGCAGGATGCAAGGGATCATGTCTGCGAGCTGGTCCAGAGATGGGTACTGATATCTGGAAAACAGAGGGATGTTAAGGAAGATACCAACCTGCCCTCACGTCCCCCACCTTTGAATGTCCTACTCATTCTCTCCCGGAATCACCACTGCCCTCCCTTTCCTCCTCCCCAGTCTAACCTTCCCCTGTGCCTCACAGTCTGGTGAAGCGGTAAAGAGCTAATTCTTACCCCAAAGGGAACACAGCGGCTCCCTCTTCCATTCCAGGAGCATCCACGTGAACCCGCACAAAATTCTGAATGATTTCCTGCATGTCCCCAAATTGAAACAGTGGCTGGAAGCAAGATTTATCTAAAGAGAACCCACATCACCCCAACAATAGAATCAGACACAGAAACGTGTCCCCCAACAGAACTCACACTTTCTTTCATGCCACAGTCAGACTAGGAGAGAACTTCTCCTTCTCACTTCTATCCTCCCTCTGGGTTTCTACCCTTCCCCCCACCCTCTTCCCAGACAGGAGTGGAGATGAATGGAGGTCCTTACAGTTGAGTCCCACATCATGGTAGGTGAGGATCGCTGGGCGTTTGGGTTTGGGGGTGCCATAGACAGTGAAAGTGACAGAGCCATATGGTGTCTCCACAGAGTGAGTCTGCAGGAAAACAGGGCACCATCAGGTAGGAGCTAGGCTCAGAGGAGACAAGGCCAGAAAAGGAGCAACACCAAGGTCAGGGAGCTGGGGGTGGGTGGGCAAGGGGGAAAAGGGAACAAAGAATTAAAAACAGGATCAGCAAGAATTGAGGAAAACATCACACTGGAAGATGAGTTGGAGGATAAGAAAGAATAATAAAGATTAGAGAGAGAAGACGAGGGGAAGGAAGGAAAGGAGAGAGGTGGGGAAGGGAAAGGACTAGAATAGAAGGGAAGAAAGTAAAGAGAGAAGAAAGGGCCAAGCAGAGCTGGTCTCTCTACTGGGGAAGACGAGAGCCCCTCCTCCCACCTTGGGACTGCCCCCACACTGTTACCTGTCCCTGGTCCAGGAGGATTCGGGCAGCTAACTCAGCCTCCTGGAGAGACACACACACATACACACAAAAACACACGACCATGTGGCGTCACAGATGGAAAGACAGACAGACGAAGAGAGGCAGGTAAAGAGAGACCAACAGAGACCGAAGACAGAAAGAGATTGACAGAGAGACATGGAAAGAATGAAGGTTAGTGCAGTGACAGGACAAGGGCCTGACTCCCAATTGTAGTGTCTGTGCAGAGCGACTAGGGTAGAGGTGGAGGAAGTGGTGCTGTGGGTTAGAGTAAGATCAGTAGGTTTGGGAAGTCAGAGGCAAGGGGGATGCTTAGAGGTCTGGAATTGAGGCTTGGGAGTCAAAAGGTCTCTGATAACCTTGGCTGCCTCTGGTGTCTGTCCTGGCAACAGCGGCTTCTCCTCTGTGATCTGCACCTCCTGCAGCTCCGCCATGGTGGCCTGGCAGGATGAAGAAACAACGGGACTGGGAGGTTGTCTCCACACCCCCCACATCTCCTCAAACCTCAGGCTTCCTCTTTCAGCAGGAAGATGCAGGGAGCAGAGGGACCCAGGGGTGGAAGACTAATCCAGAACACACAGAGGGCCTTTCCTGCCCCCAGCTTCCTTTCCAGGCGGACTGGAGGAAGCATTGGAAGAGGAATCAGGACACCGCTTCTCTTGATACTCACCATTGCCACTGCCACCCTCAACACCCACACCTCCAGACCCCCTCCCTCCTCTGTCCTGGACCAAAACACCAGGGTGGGGCAGCAGTGTAGCTCAGATTTCCCAGGCTATATTTAGGGGGCCACCCCACACTCTCAGGTAGGGAGTGAAACTCGTAGCTCAGTGACTGAGTGTTCTAAAGGACAGGGTACCAAAAGACAGGATTGTGAGAGTTCGCAATTGAACATGACCTTCAGTTAAAGCCCCAAGGTCGTTAGCTTAAAGGAAAGGGGGCTAAAAATGACCAAAGCAACATGACCAATGGGAGAGGTGTGGAGGACAACATAAAAGGGACATCTGTCTAACCAACCCAGTGCCTCCCTTCCTCCCAAGACTCTTCCTTCCAACTCTGAATAAATTCCAGTTAAGTTCAACATTAGTGGAGCAGGTGAGGAGCAGAGCACCTGGACAGACCTGCACAGGAAAAGCCTGCAGCCTGGGGGGTGGGGTCACTTACTGGGCTCCTATTGGCTGGATGCAGTGGGATTAGGGGTCAGGGTTCTCACTCCTTCTGACTCTGGGGTCTGAGAAAACACAGCAACGAGGTGAATGACATGGGAGACAGACCCGGGGTCTTTTAGGGACAGAAAGCCTCAGCCAAGATCCAGACTGCCAGGGTCACCAACCTCCCGGGGTCACTAACCCTCCCCAATATCTACAAAAAACACGTCCTCTCTAGGCTCGAACTGGAATCAATACAGGCTGCAGGGACATCAGTTCAGGCTGTGGGGAGGAGAGAAGGAAGTGCTGATGTGGAGGAAAGAGTGTGGCCGTGTCAGAACCTCGGGATTCGAATCCCTGCTCTGCCACACCCAGTGTGGCCTTGCCCCAATTAATTACTACATTTGGCCTCAATTTTCTATCTGAAGGGGGACTAAACGTGGGGACTAGGGGATCCCCAAAATTTTTGACAGCTCTCCAGTAAGATGAGAGTAGCAGAGCATGGCTGTTTCCCTCCACCATTTAAAAACAAACAAAAAGCTTGGTGCCGTCGCTTCTCTCCTCTACGCAGTCTCTGTGTAGGTCCCACGAGTGGAGAAAGGGAGAGGAGGGCGGTCCCACAATCTCCTCCCGGTCTCCCCCGACGGCCCGCGAGGGCAAGCGCCTTCGGGAAGGGACGGGTGGGACAGAGGAGACTGTTCGGGCCCAGCACCCGGAACCCGTCCCTACTAGTCCCTAGGCTGCCCGTCCGCGTGGAGACAGACACCCTTCAGCGGCCAGTGCCAAGCGACCCGGACCTTGCACACAACCTCGCGCGCACCCCAAACACGCCTTGCCGCTCCCGGAGCCTCAGCCTTTGTGCGCAGCAATCGAGCGCCTCCTCCGTGCGGGCCCTTTCCCCCGAGCCGTCAGTTCCGGGGGAACCGGGATCACTCAGCCCACCGGCCCCGCTGGTGCTTTCCAGGCCCAGCCGCCCCTCGCCTGCCCCTCCCCCTACCTGCTGCCGCAGCGGCCGCTTCCACCTTCACTTGCCTTTGACTCGGGCCCGCCCAGACTCGGGATCCCCGCAGACCCGCCCCCGGCCCGCCTCAGCCTCCCCAGCCCGCCCACGGGCGCATGGCTTCCTGCAGACCCGCCCCAGACCCCCAGTAAACACGCCCCCTCTTCAACCCGCCCAGACTGCAGCTCAGGGAGGGGTGGTGCTCGGGCCGGGGGGTGGCGGGGAACCGGCGGCTGGACGCTTCCAGGCTCCGCGGTGCTCACCATAACATCCTGCCCGCCCACCCCCGCCACCCGCGCAGCGCGCATTGGGTCGGTGTGGGGAGTACGGGGATCCCTCAGCCTGGGGAGGGATCCCTCGGCTGCCCTCGGCACCGCCCCCACCCATGACCTGGATCTGGGATTCGCACTCTGGCTCCTTCCTTCGTCCCCCGACTCAGCGGTGGGAACCGGTAGTGGGGAGACGAACCCGGGGTACTGACAACCCATGAGTTCGAGTTCCCCTCCCGAACACGGAGAGCTAGATTAAGGGAGGAGGAGGTGGGCGGGACCGCCGCTGAGGAGGCGGGGGTCTCGCAGGCTGGCAAGGACAGGTGTGCCAGCGCCGAAAGGGGGCACGGGGGGACGTCGAGGACGCAGAAGTTCCGACTCCCTAGCGCTCAGAGTCCTGGTACCTCCTCTCTTTGCTGCGTCCGGACGCCTGCTCTCCGGCTGCTCCGGGAGAAGTTGGACAACAAGGAGAGCGGGGGGGGGGGGGGAGGGGGGGGGTGGGAGGGGGGGGGGGGGGGGGGGGGGGGGGGGGGCGGGGGGGGGAGGGGAGGGCGCTCGCAGGGGGGGGTGGGGGAGAGGATGGCCAACGGGGACTCCGAGGTCAAGGCCTCGAGGGGGGATAGGGGAGGGGCCGGAGACCCCCAGAGGCTCTGACTCCTGGGTAAACAGGAGCAGGGGCGGAGTTAACCCTGCGGGGGTGGAGTAGGGGCTTGGGGAGAACGCAGTGTCCCGGGCTGAGACCCAAGAGACCCTGTGGCTTCGCAGCTAACCCCTCCCAGTCCGGCCCAGAAAAGGAGACCAGCTCAGACCTGCTGAATCGCAATGCCCAGGCGATGGTCTTAGGAACTGCGGCGTCCCTCTTGGTGCCTGAGTGGGTATGCCACCCCAGACTTCAAACACATACACATACACACCACCCCAGATGAGCCCTCCTTGTGCCCCTGAGAGGAAGGCTCCCTGGAATGGGATAGTTGATTAGATGACGTGGCTAAGGGAATTCGAAGTTGTTTAGGCAAAAGGAAACCTGACGGAATTTCTCCCCACCTGTCCCCCTTGTAGCTCCTCAGTCCCAGGATCATATCCACCCCCTCCCCCTTCAGCCTAGTTCCTGAGTTGCCATTTCGAGGGCTGGGCGCCAGGCCAGTCAGGAACAATGGCCAATGGAACTTGAGCTGCCAACTGCAACACCAGCACCGACTGCCCCCCCAAGACCCCCGAGTTTCCCTGCCCCCTCCTGCCTGGGAACCACCCTCCCACCGCCACCCTCACCACCCGCAATACCCCTCCCATCCAAGGAACATCAATGCCCCTTTCATCCCCACTTGGCAGGGTCTACTGGAAAGAAGGAGCGGCCAAGAGGGAGGAGGTGACCCAGAGTAGGAGAACTGGTCGGGCTAAAACCCAGCCTTCAACAACCCCAAATCTAAGGAGCCCCCCTACGTCCCCCAGTTTGGAGAACCCAACTTTTCCTCTGTTCCTTTCTCCCACTCCCTTTATAACTTTTTCCCCAGAAACTGGCACAGAAGCTGGGCACCCTGGATCCTCTCCTAGTCCCCTCTTCCCTCTGGGTGCCAGTTTAACACTCTCTTGGACAAGGAAAAGCCTGCTGGAATGAAGGTCATAGCCAAAGATGCGCAAGACACGAGAGATCTCACAAGCCCCCGAGGAACTTGGGGAGAAGGAGCGCCTCAAGTGAGGGCTTTTGCCTGCAGGCTTTTATTTGCGGAAAGTAGTCTTACTTGGAGTGGGGGAGGGAAGGACCTGAAGATTCCAGCATCTAAATTCGTCTCTGGGTCAGGATGACTCAGGGGGAACCTGATAAGGGGCCTACGCGGGGGCGCGGGGCGGGCAGGAGGTGGGAAATTTCCACTGACATCCATTGGCTTCCTAGACCTAGGGGTCTCACCCAGCCTGCTGCAGGCAGAAGTAAGGCTGGTACCACCCCAAGATAGGGTTCTTCCATGTCAGGGCAGCTTCCAGCCCGATCAGTGTGTAAGTATCGCAAGGACAAGCTCTCTCTCTAAACTTTCTCTTTGGCCAGAGCAGCTTCAAACTATACCTTTGACTAAGCAACAGTTTTAAGTATCTGTTATGTGCAAGCCACTGTGTAGATGAAATTCAAGGTGTGAGTCTGGTCACACCCTCTCTAGATGTTTGTGATGGAGTAGTCAAGAGAAGGTACAAACACAGGACAAGTTAAGAAAAATTATGTAGGCAGGGCCTAGTGGCTCATGCCTGTAATCCCAGCCTTTTGGGAGGCCAAGGCAGGCAGGTCACAAGGTCAGGAGTTGGAGACCAGCTTGACCAACATGGTGAGACCCATCTCTACTAAAAATACAAATATCAAATATTGGCTGGGCATGGTGGTGCGGGCCTGTAATCCCAGCTACTTGGGAGGCTGAGGCAGGAGAATGGCTTGAACCTGGGAGGCAGAGGTTGCAGTGAGCTGAGATCATACCACTGCGCTCCAGCCTGGGTGACAGAGTGAGACTCCATCTCAAAAAAAAAAAAAAAGTATGTATATATAAGATCAAATATTTGGACAAAAGGTCCTACAGCAGTAGTTTCCCACCCTTCTCAAGTGGGAGATCAGAGATTTCCATCCTCACGTAATAGTTTTAGTATCTCCTGATGGAGAAAATACAAACTATGAATTCATCAGTACTTTGAAGTAAGTTTCTGTCATAACACCTGTGAATGTAGTAATACCTACACATGCAAGGCATATTATTTACTCAGTTCACACTCACTCTTCATACATACAGATTCTAGGGCCCTTTGCAAGATTTCAGAAATCCTCACGCCAGGAGGCTGTGGCCCACAGTCTAGAAACCATTATCTTACTATAATTCAGGGAAGGAAAAGGGCTTTGTTCCCAGGGTGAACCACCCAGATGAGAAGTGCAACCATGGAATATTTGAGTGGGAGTGAGAGGCATTCTATCCAGGCAGAGAGAGAGCATGAAGGACAGTGTGGAGGCAGAAACACCAGGTTACTCTGGAGAACTGCATAGTAGCTTCCTATATGTTATTCCCTAAAACCATAAGGTTAGTGTTATTGTCCTCACTGTACAGATGGGAAAATGGAAACTCAGGAATGCTTAGGGACTTGCCCAAGTCCACTCTGCTAGCAAATGACATATCTGGGATTCATTTCCCCACCCAGATCCATTCCACTCCAGGGACTATGCTCCTTCCACTACCAGGTAGCCTGTCAAGTGTATAGCAGTTAGGCCATATGACCCCAGCTGAAGAATAATCTGGTTCTTAGATTTTTTGTTATTTATTTATTTATGTGATGGGGTCTCACTCTGTCAGCCAGGTGGAAGTGCACTGACACAATCCTAGTTCACTGCAGCCTCAAACTCCTAGGCTTAAGCAATCCTCCCACTTCAGCCTCCTGAGTAGCTGGGACTACAGGTGCATGCCACCACTACCAACTAATTTTTATTATTTATTTATTTAGAGACAGGGTCTCACTTTATTGCCCGGGCTGGTCTCAAACTCCTGGGCTCAAGTGATTCTCTCACTTTGGCCTCCCAAAGTGCTGGAATTACAGGCATGAGCCACCATGCTCCATCCAAGAATAATGTTGATGAGAGGTGGGTGAGGTTTGGTAAGGTAGATTGGGGCCTAGTTAGTTGTACAGGTCCTTGAATGCTAAGCAAAAAGATTTGGCAATGAGAAGCTGTAGTATATCTTGAGCCATAGAATATTCTTGAGCAGGAGTAATAAATACACTGTCATGAAAAATTAATCTGATGAGGAGGAGGTAATAGAGATGGATTATGGGTGGGTGAGAGTGAAGAATTAGATTTAGGAAAGAGATTATTTAGAAGCCAGAGTAGTCATCCAGATATGAGATGATAAGAACCAGAATAAGGGTGGAAGTAACAGGAATAGAAAGAAAGGACTAGATTTGTAAGACAAAGAAAAAAATAGAAATTGGTGGCATTATTAGATGGGAAAAGGAAGAGAGTCACCAGTCTTGTTCTGTTTTAGGATCTCTGAGGTTCATCTATCTGTAGGGCTTCTGGCCAGAGAAAAGGCCAAAGAGAGAAAACCCTGAGGAACATCTCTGACCTGCATAGAAACTTATCTGAAGATTTTCAGAATCTGAGCCTCACCCTCAGTCTGACCCAGTTTTATCCTGATCTGTCCACATCTGTTACACTCCAAGGCCTACTGGGCCCAACGTTGGAAGCCATTTAAAGTTTCCATTGAGTCTGGCCCTTTAAAGCCAGTGGGATTCTCCATGCTGGTCACTATCCATGGGCCTTGAGACTGGGAAAAAAATACCAACCTGTTTTCATTAACCCCTGTTTTCATTAACTGCTATGGTCTGAATGTTTATGTCTTCCCAAAACTCATGTAGTAAAATCCTGACTCCCAGCCGGGCGTGGTGACTCACTTGGTGACTCACTCACAGGTGACCTGTAATCCCAGCACTTTGGGAGGCTGAGGCAGGTGGATCACTTGAGGTCAGGAGTTTGAAACCAGCCTGGACAACATGGCAAAACCCCGTCTCTATTAAAAATACAAAAATTGGCCAGGTATAGTGGCGAGTGCCTATAATCCCAGCTACTCAGGAGGCTGAGGTATGAGTCGCCTGAACCCTGGGAGTAGAGGTTGCAGGGACCCAAGACCACGCCACTGCACTCGAGCCTCAGTGACAGACCACAAGACTTTGTCTCAAAATAAATAAATAAATAAAATAAAATCCTAACTCTCAAAGTCATGGTATTAGGAGATGGGGCACTTTGGGGGGTGATCAAGTTTTATGAAGACAGAGCCTTCCTGAATGGAATTCCTTATAAATAGGCCCAAGGGAACCCATTCACCCCTTCCACCATGCAAGGACACAGCAAGAAGGTGCCATCTGTAGACCAGAAAGCAGCCCTCACCAAATACTGAATCTGCCAGCACCTTGATCTTAGACGTCTCAGCCTTCCAAACTGTGAAAAATAAATATCTATTGTTTATAAGCCACCTAGTTTAAGATACTTTGTTATAACAGCCCAAACAGACTAAAACACCTTCCCTGGCTCACCTCAACTTCTGTTGTGGGGCGGAGCATAAGCAATTTGACTAGGACCCTGAGGATGGGTAAGCAGCGCTGAAATGATGGAAATGTGTTCATATGAAAAGGTCAGAAAGTTGGCAGTTTGCCCAATTCAGCATGCAAGGTAGGGAGACTAAAAGCCCCCTCCTTTGAAGGCAAGGACTATAGCTGGAGCCAGAAGTGATGTCACATAAACACTGCTGAGGTCATAGAAGCTTCCCTCTCCTCCCTCTGTCTCCGATTGCCACAGCCAAGGGGCTCCCACATATCTGCACGCACTTAAATACAAAGGCCGGAAAGTTCAGACCACCATCCAGGTACTCTTAGGTACACAAAAGAGGGGGGAAAGAGAGGACCATTCAGTATGTAGGATTCACACTGTTATCTCCAGTGCTGAGAAGGGGAGACTCATGCTGTAGCTGTGTAGGTGCAATGGGAGCGGGGAGGGAGAGAGGAGAGAGCAACAGGGAAGAGGGGAGCTGTTCCTGTTGCTGACTGATTTTACCTTAAACACTTGTCCTCATTACTCCACAGTCCTCCCTCCCCCTCCTCCTTCACCCCCAAGTCTCTCCCACGACCTTCCTCCTCCACCTCTAGCTGACCATGGAATCAGAGGCAGAGAAAACATTCCATCGGTTCGCTGCCTTTGGAGAATCATCGAGCAGTGGCACTGAAATGAACAACAAGAACTTCTCCAAGCTGTGCAAAGACTGTGGCATCATGGATGGCAAGGCGGTCACCTCCACGGATGTGGATATTGTGTTCAGCAAAGTCAAGTGAGGAGCCAAAGATATGGGGGTGGGGGTGATAGAACGTGCAAGGTAGTTGGCCATGGAAGGGTTCATGTGGTGGAACATTTGCAGTGGGCCTACCGAGGACCGCAGGGTACCCGGCACTGAGCTACTCTTAGTCTTTGAGACACTCACTGATAGGACAGAAGGGCCAAATCTGAGTGAGGAACGAGTTGGACCTTGGAAGGTAATGTGTTCATGCTCTAAAGTTTCTGGATTTCTGTCTAACTGACCAGGGCCAAGAATGCCCGGACCATCACATTTCAACAGTTCAAAGAGGCAATGAAGGAACTGGGCCAGAAGCGCTTCAAGGGGAAGAGCCCAGATGAAGTCCTGGAGAACATTTATGGACTCATGGGGGGCAAGGACCCGGCCACCACTGGCGCTACTGTGAGTAACAGTCTTCATCCCTACCCCTTGACCCACTTCCCTAAATCCCCGTTGTTCCAGTCTGGCCTTGCTAACCCTGCCAACATGTGACTGTACAGACAGGGCAGAAACAGACTTTAGAGATTGTCTAGATATCCCAGAAGTGAAGAAAATGCGGCTCAGAGAAGGGAAGTGACTTGCCCAAGGTCCATGGCTATTTTAATAACAGACTAACTCCCAAGTCTCCAGTAGCTGAGCCAGGCAATTAAGGCTTGGTGGCTTTTGGAGGACATTAGTGTAGAGGATTTGGTACCTGATGCCCACTCCTCTTCCAGTTTTTATTTAGGATTTAATCTCAGGCCTCCTGCCTCTCACCTACTCCCTTTTTCAATTGTCCGCTCTGAACTAAAAGCTCTTTCTGCAATGGATATTGGGTAGGGGGTTGGAGGTAAAGTCCTCTGGCAGCAACCTAGCCAAAATAAGTCCTCTGGAAACAAAAAAAAACCCACCCTCCCTCTGCACACACCACACCCATTCCCACACCACACTCCTCTCCCCGATGAGTGGATGGCTCTTGTCAGAGTTCCTGCCCACAGCTGCATCTGGGCCCTAAGAAAGCAGCACCCATGCCAGCAGCAGAGCAAGAGCTCCCAGCACTTGTTCTAAGTGTCTCTGGCCATCTTTGGGGAAGGGATGTGACAGTGTAAGGGAAGGAAAAGGGCTCAAATCCGTCCTCTGGCTTGCAGAAAGCAACAACAGTGGGTGCAGTGGACCGTTTGACAGACACCAGCAAGTACACCGGCACCCACAAGGAGCGCTTTGATGAGAGCGGCAAGGGCAAGGGCATCGCGGGACGGGAAGAGATGACTGACAACACAGGCTACGTGAGTGGCTACAAGGGTGCTGGCACCTATCATAAGAAGACCAAGTAGAGAGGAGCTTCATCTTAGCCTGCTAGTCCCCTGACCCTGCATGTTTAACACCAGGGAGCTTGGAAAACAATAAACATCTGTGTGTGTGCAGCTGCTAAAAACTCTGTCTATGAGGGACAAATGGGTCTGCTGGTGTAGAGAGAGAGAGAAGAAATAGCCGCAGGAGTGTGGGTTCTCAACCACACACCCTTCACTCTGCTTAGCCTTATGCCTACCAGCCATCAGTTAGCATTCCTGCTCAACAGCTGCTTCCAAGAACAGGGTGGAAGAATATATTTGGAGTTAAGAGATGAACCAGTTGTGGAGGTAAAAGTATTTGCTAATTGTGTTCACACATGACTGGTATTCACCTCTCCACCCCACCCCCCAATAGAGTGTAGCAATTCCTGATGTGATGGACTATGAACAAGATACCACCTATTAGACCTTTCCCTGTCCCTCCACCTTCCTCATCTGTTGCAATTCAGGTTTTGCTGGGGGGTAAGTAGAAGCCAGCTAAGCCTGACTTCTGTTACAAATTTGTTCCAGAGCTGGGGCAAGGGGAGAGTCTATTTTCAACACCCAGCCCAGCACTGAGCTTTGCCCCACATCACCTCCATCATGGTGTACATGGGACAGAAGATCTTAGTGACTGCTTAGGGTAGCCCAGGAAGATGACCAGGCGGGGGAGGCTGCCAAGATTCCAAGAGTAGGAGTTCCGGTGCACTGAAGAAAAAGGAATTAAAATCACAACAGAGTCAGATGTGCGTTCTTAACTTTTTATTTTGAAATGATAATGGATTCACAGGAAGTTACAAAGAAATAGTACAGAGGGGTCTCGTGTGCCCTTCACCTAGTTTCCCTCCATGGTTACATCTTACATACTCAGATGTGGTTTTAGAAATTTATATTTGATTAGAGCTGGGCCTGCCTCATTTCCCTGCCTGGTCAGGGGCAGACTCTTGAGTCTGGGGGATTTGGGAGGAGCTGCTAGAAGAGAAGGGAAACAGGAACCTCTGGGGGATGGGTGAGAGACAATACCTTGAAATGCCAGTAGCCAAGGTAAGAACACTGGAAGAAAAGTAAGTTGGAAAAAGGAAGACAGGGTAACTAAGGTGGTTGAGAGTGTGAGGGAGAGACAGCCCTAGGCTCCGTGGTAAGAGGAAGGAGGAGAGGACAGTTGTATGAAGGGAGAAGCAATGAATTCACAGAGAGAAGCAGGCTGGAAACTGGGGGTTTCGGGGAAATGTGGCTAATATGAGTCTAAGGGCCTCAGGGAGGTTCCTTTAGCTAGCCATACCCCCTGTGTAGGTGCATGAGTGGAGGTGATTGTAAGGGAACTCGGGGAGCCTTAGATGAGAAGGGTGTTAGGGATGGGGAGGTGAGACTCAGAGCTGGTGCCTGTTGCTATGGTGTAAGCTGAGGCCCTGGGCCTCCATCCAGGACTTAGGATCTGGCTCAGTGGGTGGACAGTCACTGCCAACTGGACAAAGTCAGCTTCTTGGGTGGGTTTTACTGTCTCTGGGAGAGGGAGGATGATGAGGAGATGCGAGTGTAGAGGGGGTAAACAAGCTGGAAAGAACCTAGAAAACAGCACCACTTTGCATGGTGATCAAAGCCCTGGACATTTTCCTACCCACCTGGTCTCTTGGGAGGGGACCCTGCCTGTCTTGGAATTCAGGAAGGAAGTCTTGTTACAGGGATCAGAATGTTGGAAATGGAGACAGGCTGGCCTGTGGTGGTAAAGGTTGTGGAGTGGCTCAGGAGTTAAATGCCCTAATGGAGACCAATGATACCTATTGGCTGAGCCTCATACTTGCGAGAGCAGAGTAGGTGGGCCCTTTGGTTGGTTTCAGTGCTATTGTAGTAGCAGCTGATGGTTGGCTGTTGGTGGCTCAGGGAGCAGACTGTGATGGGGAAGGCATCCTCAGTGAGTGTGCAGTATTCATTGTAGTTTTCACAGAAGCTCTCACTTTCCTTGCAGACCTTCTGGATGGCTTTCCAAGGGGCATGCATCACATAATGGATCTTTGAGCAATGTGAAGTTTTTATCTTTCCTCGCACATAGGCCATCAGACCATTACAATAGCCCTGGAAACCACTTGGGTAGATAACCTTGGGATAGTCGACGTTTAGGATACGGAAGTTCCTGGTGCCAAACTGCATCTTGATGTCCGTGGCCAGAGTTGGCCCTAGAACAAGCTGGAGGAAAAGGAGCTGGGTCACAGCTGGTGCCATTCTTCCTGCTGGTAGAGTTAAGGTGGTTGGAGGCAGCAGTGGGCCTAGAGTGGCTGTCTGCCCCATCCCAGAGCCTCCAGCGTTCCCAACCCAATGGTACTTCAGAGATTGACTCACCCATAACCCAGTCCTCATGACCCAGAAAGAGAAGATGTTTGCCCAAGGCCACCCAGCCAACCAGCCACCTTTAGCTTTTCCTGCTCCCTTGGTCCACCACAGAATCTCAGCCTCTGCAGAATCTGTGAGCTGCAACATTTGCAGACTAAGAGCTCTAACTGGTCCTTGGGTAAGAGACTCTTCCCAGTTATCCCTGGGCCCCTGGCATCCCTGCTAGTAAAAGATGAAGAGAGGAAAGAAGGAGCAGGCTGACCTGATAATTCTCTGGCAGCTGGGAGGAAGGACAGGAGCTGAAGACAGCTGGTTGGGGACAGGTATTCTTTTTGCCTGAGGCCAAGACAGCCAAGAGATGAGGAGAGGCTAGAAAGGTTTCTGGATAAAGATCAGTCTGGGAGGAGGGAGTGTCCCCTGAGTTTGATGGGCCCCTGTGCTGAGGGGGTTGGATGGGTGGGAGGAAAGAGGCATTGCTATCTGGTCTCCTCCTCTATGGTATCATTAGAACACTTAGTTCCAACCTCCTTGCCAAAAGTTCCTAAGTGCCTGGGCTTCCTTTGATGTTTTCTCTGTTCCATAGGCTCTGCTCTCATGGTAAGGTGAGTAGGAAAGCACTGTTATGTTTCTGAGGAACAAAGTGCTTCTTATTCCTGACCCTCAGAGAACAGAGGTTCATCACTTTGTCATCCCACTCATGGGAGTCCAGGAGGGCATGTACTCAGGGGCCTCCCACCAAAGCGCTGGGCTGAGAATCAAAGACCTCCATGTGGACTCCCCACAGCCCCCATCAGCCTTATTCCTGTCACACCCACAGCCCTCACCTGTGACCTCAGGCCCTGTCAGAGTCTGAGCACTGCTGGATATCTCTGCATGCTGACTCTGAAGCCTCAAACTTGGCAGGTTGGATTTGAAAGTATAACCTGAACCTGAGGGGCTGTGAATGCCAGAGCCTGGGGTGATCCATTTCTTGCTGTTGGGTTGTCTCTGAGTGGTTTGCCATGCTGGGGTAAGGGCCGCACTCCTCTCTTTTTCATCAACATCTTGCCTTTCATCAGAATCAAAGAGCTAGCTCCCTGGAGCCTGCTAGCCCTCACCCTTGGCTTCCACAAGTCACTCTGCCTTGTCTGTCTGTAGGGTGTCTTCCAGATTTGGGGCTTCCTCTTAGAAGAGCCTTTTCACTCTTGCTGGATAGCAGAAGAGGGGAATCAGAACACAGAAAGCTGAGTGCTCCAAGACCCCCAGTATAGCTCAGGAGGAGGGAGGAAGGCTGCAGAGACAGATTAATGTTCCTCATGCACAGCCCCCTAAACTGGCACTTTCTGACAGCACAAACTACAGTCCAAAATGGAATCCATGCTCCCCGCAACTTGTTTCTCTTCCTGTGTTGTGTGTCTCAGTTTCCCCGGTTATCTATGCAGGAAACCAGAAAGCGATCCTAGACCCCTCCACCTCCCCAATCCCAGCTACTGGGAGGCAGTTCTACATGGTGGTTAAGATCAAGACATTTTTTTGTTATTGTTGTTCTTTTTTTTTATTATTACATTTTAGATTTTGGGGTATATGTGAAGAACATGCAAGATTGTTGCATAGGTATACACATGGCAGTGTGATTTGCTGCCTTCCTCCCCTTCACCTATATCTGGCATTTCTCCCCATGCTATCTCTCCCCCCCCCCCCCCCCCCCGTCCTCCCCCATTTCCCCCCAACAGACCCCAGTGTGTAATGCTCCCCTCCCTGTGTCCATGTGTTCTTATTGTTCAACACCCGCCTATGAGTGAGAACATGCGGTGTTTGATCTTCTGCTCTTCCGTCAGTTTGCTGAGAATGATGGTTTCCAGGTTCATCCATGTCTCTACAAAGACACGAACTCATCTTTTTTGATGGCTGCATAATATTCCATGGTGTATATGTACCACATTTTCCCTGTCCATTCTATCATGGATGGGCATTTGGGTTGGTTCCAGGTCTTCGCTATTGTAAACAGTGCTGCAATGAACATTCGTGTGCTTGTGTCCTTATAGTAGAACGATTTATAATCCTTTGGATATATACCCAGTAATGGGATTGCTGGGTCAAATGGAATTTCTATTTCTAGGTCCTTAAGGAATCGCCACACTGTCTTCCACAATGGTTGAACTAATTTACACAAGATGAAGGCTTTTGAATAAAACAGACCAGGAATTGAAACCTGGCTCTGCAGCTTACATGCTGCATACCATCTATCTGTTTACCAACCCACTGAAAGCTTCCTTGTTTCATCTTTCATGAAGATAGTATTTTTTACCTCATGGCAGTATTAGGATTCATTAAGATGTACTGTATATCAAGAGTTTTTAGCCCAGTGCCTGGCACATGGTGGGTCTTCAATATGAGCCTGAGTTCATCAGTCTCACAGCCCTGACAATCTTAAATCTTTCCCAAGCCCATCTCTTCCATGCCTATTTCTTCCTCAGCGGATGCTCTTGCTTCTTCTGGACACCACACATTCTCCAACTCAAATATTTCTCTTATACAACTTCAAGAGAAAAAAACATAGTCCTTTCTTTTGTCTAAAACTCTGCAATAGCTTGTTTCTCATAGGGTGGGGGTGCCCAATCTTTTGGCTTCCCTGAGCCACATTGAAAAAATTGTCTTGGGCCACATAAATACACTATCACTAATGATAGCTGATGAGCTTAGAAAATGCAAAAAAAAAGTTTTCATAATGTTTAAGAAAGTTTACAAATTTGTGTTGGCCTGCATTCAAAGCCATCCTGGGCCATATGTGGCCTGTGGGTCATGGGTTGGACAAGGTTGTTGTAGGGTATAGTACAAACTACATCACACGGGACATAAAAGACTTCCCATGATCTTGCATCTGCCCTTGTGTGCAACTGCATCTGTATCCGTGCCTGCTTCCCACCTTGTCCCCCACCTCCTCCACGCCCTGTCTCCTGCTGTCTCCTCTATCTGGAATGCTGCTGCTGCTCCACTCCTTACCTTCATCTCTTCCGTGGTGCTAGCTCATAAAAAGACTCAACCCAGAGGTCCCACTTAGAAAGCCTTTGCTTAGCAGACCTCCCCAAGGAAGTGGGCACAGTCAAGCAAGTGAGGATAAAGCCTACATGGGCAGGTGGTTCATCTGTATTCTTCAGGATGCTCAACAAGGCAACACTGGATGGGCACCAATGCAGGGTGGTGCCTGAGCCTGGCTGACTCAAGACTTTGCTTTGAGGAAGCCAACCGCATTGTCATCCCTACCTTGAATCATGCCACTTCTTCCCTGGTCCCTCAAGGCTGCAGCTTCCTTGAGAATAGAAAGGGACTTTTTATACCTTTTGGCCTTCTTCTTCCTTCAATCCCCACCCACCATCACCACTCTTCACTCCCCCGACCCACCACCACTCACTTTGACATACACAATTACAGAAACTGAACAGCACATGATAGAGGAACACATTCAGGACTTAAATGAGCTAATAATGATGAGTCTTTGGGTTACCAACAGCAATCTTGGTGATCTGTTCCCTAAAATCCTATCCTAGAGGTGCTGATGCATAAGATTACTTCATCCATTCTGACATCCTCATCATGGTTTCATGTGCTTCCCAAGCCTGAGATTTGTGGGATTGTTACCCCATTACACGGGGCTTTACATGCACAAGCATTACCTTAGGAATGAAAAACTATGTTCTAGCGGGATGGTGGCTTGCTCAAGGTCATATGTCTAATTCAGTAGTTCCAGGGACAGTTTGATAATGTCCAGAGACATTTTTGGTTGTCACAACCAGGAGTTGCTACTGGCCTGTGGCCAGGGATATTACTCCACATCCCACATTTCACAGGACAGCTCCTGTAACAAAGAGTTATCCAGACCAAGATGTAAATAACACTGAGTTTGAGAAGCCCTGGTCTAAATAATTAGCTAATCAAGTTTCTTAGCAAAAGCAGACTTACTTGTGTCTTACGTATTAAAAAGAATTGACAAACATCTGGGACTTCAAGATATTTTGTTAAACAGATTTTGATTGTGATGATGCTGATTCTACCAGCAAAATGTGTATTGATAGTTCACCATTGAAACAATAACAGAGTTGTTTTTCCTGTAGAGATGACTCTCTGCATGTAATCATTTACACATTCTCTCCCTGCCCTCCCCAGTGGGAAGCATTTGCAGAACAATCAGCTAGGGTGGCAGGGGTAAGAGTGACTCCCTGTGACTGAGGAGAACCCCAAAATTTTGCCATGATCTTAGTGGCATTACTTTTTGCCCTGTCCAATTCAAGTTGCTCAAATAATATACTGTGTCATGGACAGTTCCTGGGCTGTCCTTGAACCTGAAGGACTGCCTCACCATCTCAACCTTCTTCCCATAGTGTCACCTCAAACCCAGGGCTGAAGTCCAGGAGCTGCACTGTCAGTTCCTCATCTGCTAACCATCTCTGTGGGTTGGCAGCAATCCCACCTTCGACTGGGATCATTCAGGAGCAGATGGAATGCCTTCTAAAAGTTGAATCAGGGTCACTTATATGCAAGGTACTATGCTATGTACTGTGAAATGTGCAAAAGAAGTATAACAAGAGATCCTCGTCTTATGGGAATTGACAGTATAAGAGAGAAATAGTACATATATAAGAAGAAATAACCAATGATTCAAGGCAGATAATTATACATTCTGAAGTCAGTAAATGCTGTAGGAATTTAGAGTTGAGAAAGATGTCTCTGAATTGGGAGGGTCAGAGAAAGGTACCCTGAAGGGTCACCCTGGCTTGGGAATGGGTCTCATGGTGAAGTTAGAAGTTAAGTGGAGATAAAGAGGGTTATGGAAGACATGCTTGAGAAATGGGGGGAAACCAGTCTGGCTGGGGTTGAGGCACTCAGTGAGAGAAAAGTCAGAGATAAAGTTGGAAAGACAGGTTTGCCCGATTATGGCAGACGCTGATTACCAGGCTAAGGAAGTGATACTTACTCTGTACATAAATGGGGAGCTGGGCGGGCTTGAGAGACAAGGCCCCAGTGAAGCCTCTCACCCCCAAATCAGTTTCCTCTTTTCCCCATCCTGGCTTGTCTAAAGGCATTGGCCTGGGAGCCAAGGATTCCAAACTTCTGTCACTGCTGCCTCCTCCTGACCCACAGCTGTTCCTGGAAAGGTCATGGGAATTCAAGGACCTGAAGCAAGTCCCACATCTGACCTCAACTTGTGTATGTTTCACTTTCTCAGTCTACAAAAATGAGCCCATTACCTTTGTTTATCAAAGGATCAACAAAATTAGGATAACAGAAGTTGGATCTGCTCTTGCTTGGAGGGAAACTTTCATGGGCTTTCCATTGGTATCCAGAGGCTGTGTGGAACTCCGGAAGACAGAGGCTTGGCTCTGAAGGGTAGGCACCAATCCAGGCCCGGCCCTCCTCCCTCCCTTCCCCCTTCACTCCCTCCCAGCCAGGCAAGAGGAAGCAGCAGCTGTTGTCCTGTGGGGAAGACAGGCAGAGGTCCACCTGGCACTGTTGGGATTTTCACAACACCCGCCCCAACTTAAACACACACACACACACACCCACACACACAACAGCAGCCCATAGAGAAGTTGGGCCAACAGCAGTGACTTCGGTGATGGAGTGAGAAGGAAGTAGGGGTAGAGATTGCTGGTGTAAGGGACTTTTTCTTTTCTTCTGTCTTTTCTCCCACCATTTTGTCTTCTGCTCTTGCTCTCTCTCTCATTCTTCCTCCTGTGAAACTCCTGAACCAGTCTCTGGCCTGATGCCTGGATCTTTTTGTTCTTCCTAACCTTATTCCCCTTCCTCCATCTTTTTCTGTTGCTCCATGAATGCGGTGAAGGCAAAAATAGCAAAATTAGCCTACCAAGTGCAAGGTGAAGCAGATCTTGGAAGCTGGATGGTTTAGGCACACAAACAAAATCACCTCCCTTATCCAAATAATTGAGGCAAAGCAAAGGTTTCAGCTGAATTGCACATGTGGTAGGTTCCACTCTATTTCGATTTTCATGTGCAAACTTAAACCTTTACTCTCTTTTCCCTTTGACCTGAGGCAGCAGGGCCATGTTTATTTCACTTTCACACAGTCCTAAGGCAGCCTTCTATACAGCCCAGCATACTGGAGTTGAAGAGCAAACTAGGATAATTATAATGACAGGAAAACACAAGTGCAGAGGGAAGTTAAAATCATGGCTTGAAAACATCTCACTCTAGGATAATGAGAAGTGGAAAGGAGGCCAAGCTAGGCATTCAGATGAGCTAGCAGCCTCCCACCCAGCCTCCACTCAAGAGCTGGACTGGCCTGTGCCGATACACGTTGATACACAGTCTACTTTAAAACGTGGCTTTTATCTCCTAACATTCATGTTTCTGTGGCAGCAGGCGCATAATTCTCTATCCAGAAGTTCAGCCTGCAAAGCTTCGGACACCTTAACAAAGAAGTGAACAGCTGTTCCCCCAGCCAAGGCCTGGCTGAGGGTAAACCAGAAGAGCCAGAGGCCTGTGTGAACTTGTTCTCGATTCTCTTTTGCCATCTAGTGGCATTTCTCATCTCCAACATCACTTTTCTAAAGATCCTGACCCCGCAATCCACAGCTGTGCTGTCCATCTCTTGAAATAATGTCCTCCTGGTCTCAAAACAAACTCCCCATCCTCCTGACTCAGAATCATAAATTCTGGACCAGAACACAACCTTATGATCAGGATGGGTTGTGTGACTTCTCCACTGTTATAATCCACACAACAGCCAGATAATCCTTTAAGCGGACAAGTCCTTTATTCATCTACTTAGAACCCTCCCAGGGTTCCCTATGGTGTTTGGACTAAAAGTCACAGGCCTTCAAACGGTCTCTAAGTCTTCCCGTGACCTGGTCTCTGGTCCCTCTCTGGACCTCTCAGTCACCTACTCCAGACACTGGACACACTGCTGTTCCTCCAGCACCTTAGGTATCTATCTGTCCTGGGGCTTTTGAAGTGCTACTGTCTCCAGTGCAAACATTCTTCCTCCAGATAATCAAAGTTCACTCTTATCTTCAAGTCTCTGCCCCAGAGTCAGCAACTTCAATGATCTTACATAAAATTACTGACCATCAACCCCTATCCCGTCCTACTTTTTTCCCTAGCAATTATCACTTTGAGCAAAGTATTCATTTTTTTTTTTACTGTCTTTCTCCAGTGGAATGTAAGCTCCACAAAGGCAGGGATTTTTGTCTTTGTTGTTGTCGTTGTTTGTTTGTTTGTTTGTTTTTCAAGACAGGGTCTCACTCTGTCACTCAGGCTGGAGTGCCGTAGTGCAATCACGGCTCACTGCAGACTTGATCTCCTGGGCTCAACCAATCCTCCCACCTCAGCCTCTGGAGTAGCTGGGACCACAGGCATGCACCACTATGCCTGGCTAATTTTTCAAATTTTTTGTAGAGACGAGGTTTTGCCACATTGCCCAGGCGGGTCTTGAAATCATGACCTCAAGCAATCCTTCTGCCTTGGCCTCCCAAAGTGCTAGGATTACAGGTGTGGACCACTGTACCTGACCATTTTTGCCTTTTTTGTTCAGTAATCTATCCCAAGTATTTTGACACTTAGTAGGTGCTCGATAAATGTTTGTTGATTATGTAAATGAAGGATGCCTGAGATTCTGAGATTATCTACTACTTACAGGTAAATTCTGAAAACAAAAATACTATTCACCTCGGTTTCACAGGCCTTCTCACCCACAAGGGGCGATGCTCTGCCTTGTGTCTCAGTTCTCCTGAGTGTCATATTCCAAGCTCACAGGAGCCCCTGGAGTAGCACTGACCCAGACACTCCACACAGTTGTAACCACCGCAAGGAACAGGACATACAAGGTGAAGGAAGCACTAAGGCAGGATGTCGAGAGCAGCAACACCAACAGCGTCTAAACACAAACATTTGAGCAGTATGAAAGTTTTGGATTTTTCAATAAAGAGGGGAGGGAACAAGTAAAATTGAGAGATGTTGGCTGCCTTCTCCAGGTAAAGCCATGTGGCCTTCGTTGGTACCTGGAACTGGACAGGCCCAGAGGAATGAATCGCTGTGGAATGGCTTTGCCATTGGGGACGGTGCTGGGTATCATGACCGTGATGATTCATCCACTTCCCTCATGTCTCTTCCATCTCCTCTAAAAAATAAGCAATATCTTCAGATGACAAGGAACCAGACAAAGCATCTTCCTAGGCTGTTCTATCTGTACCTCAGGTCAGAGAAGAAGCAGCCCTTAACCCCACAGTGACTGAGTTTTCTCAGGATCCTGAGCCAGAGGTGTGTATGAGAGGACATAAATGACAACTCTTCCTGAAATTGATTTCAGTTGACACTGGGTCAGGTGCTTTATCAAAGAGTCATTAAAATCATGTGACCAGAGGACAAATATAGCCTTTGAATGTGACGATTCAAGCTTCCTCATTGCTGAACATGTTTAGGCAGATACAGGTGTCCTTAGGTATCCATGTATTTGGGAATTCTAAGTGGAGAGGCATGAACCTGATTCATTTCCTGATCCAGTGATGCTCCTCAGCCCGCCCCCAAACAGAGACAGCACAGCCCAGGCCAGCTCTTAAGGAGTTCAGGAGTGAGAAGAGGCCCTCAGAGTTCTGACAGCCTATAAGTGTGTGGATGCAGCCCCAGCCCACTGAGCAGGAGTCACAGCAAGAAGACCAAGTACAAAGGTGAGGCTGCGGCAGGAGCTGGAGAGGAGTGAGGACAGAGAAGGAAGGATGGGTTCTGATCAGATGAGAGTACACTCAGGTGAGTGATAAAATGGATAAAGGAGGGACTGGATTTAGGGGAGATGAGGACACACATTGGGGAAAAGGGAGAGTGATGTTGGGGATGGAGGCGAAAAATGAAAAAGAATGGGAACACAGGGGAGATGGGAATGGGGATGGGGAGGGGATAAGGCAGACACAGGAACATGGGGACACAAAGGAGATGAGACTTGAGGGAAAGGGGAGAGGACAGAGTGACAGGCAGCAGGGCCAGAATGAAGGGAGGAGAAATACAAGGTGAGAGATGGGGCACAGTGGATGTGGACACACAGAAGAAGAGGCAGAGATGAGACACAAAGGGAGGAAAGGAGACAAGTGCCTAGGGAGATGGGTGATTAGCTCATATGAGCAGGTATAGGAGGACTAATTTCTCGACTGAACACTGTCCCAGTGACCCCTGCCCTCTATTCTGACTGCTCCCCCTAAGAGAGATGGCACCGGCCAGAGCAGGATACTTCCCCTTTCTGCTGCTGCTGCTGCTGGGGCTGTGGGTGGCTGAGATCCCAGTCAGTGCCAAGCCCAAGGGCATGACCCCATCTCAGTGGTTTAACACTCAGCACGTGCAGCCCAGCCCTCAAGCATGTGACTCAGCCATGAGAGACATCAACAAGCACACAAAACGGTGCAAAGACCTCAACACCTTCCTGCATGAGTCCTTCTCCAGCGTGGCCGCCACCTGCCAGACCCCCAACATAACCTGCAAGAACGGCCATAAAAACTGCCACCAGAGCCATGGGTCCGTGTCCCTGACCATGTGTGGGCTCACCTCAGGGAAGTACCCGAACTGCAGGTACAAAGAGGAGCACCTGAACAAGTTTTACATAGTGGCCTGTGACCCTCGCCAGAAAAAGGACCCTCAGCAATTCCACCTGGTTCCTGTGCACTTGGACAGAGTCCTTTAGGCTTCCAGATCTCCTCACTCTTCGGCTGAGCCTCAGGTCCCTCTCCTGGGCTCTGCATCACTCCTCCTACACCCAGAGCATTCTCTTCCCCTCATCTCTTGGGACTCTGGTTCAGCCTCTGCTGGGAGGCTGAAGCTGACACTCTGGTGACCCGAACTCTAGAGTCATGGCCTTTCATCTTTTTGTTGCTGTTTTCCCAGATGCTTATCCCCAAGAAAGGGGCTGAGCAAGCTCAAGGCTGTGTGTTCCCTGGTCTCTGCCTTTGCACATGTCTCCCTTGTCCTCTGGCATTATGGCATTATGGCAGCATGACAAGGGGAGGAAATACATGGAAAAGGGGCCTATGATTTGTGGATAGAGCTGTTTCTGTTCCTGAACTAGAAGTCTTCCCCAGCTCTGACGTGGTAGTGAGGTGAAGCAAAGAAAAATATAAAGAAATACCACTTCATATTTTTATAGCACTTCCACGTGAACCCTCTAATCCCTTGTGACATAGACTTGACAGGGATTGTATGCCTTCTTTATGGATGAGGAAATTGAGATTTTAGAAAGCTTAATTAATTAAATAGCCCGTCTAATTAGTGAGCAGCAGAACCTGGACTTGAACCTAGGTTTCCTTGCTTAAATATAGCATACTTTCTACTCTACCAGTTGGGCAAGAAAGCAGATACTGTTACAGGGGCAAGAGGTGAACTAGGTAAGAGTTCACCCATGAAGAATGAGTGCTCTGAAGAGCCAGTTACCCTGTGTTGGCTGCAATGAAGCTCATTACCTCTCTAGCCACGAGATTGTTTATGAGGTGCTCTGGCATCTTATTCATTCTCTCTCCTCTCTCTAACTGCCCCTCCCGCTTCTCTAGCCCACTGCTCTTCCAACCTAGGCGCTGGGCCTGGCTCTGGCTAGATCCCCTTGGCCTGAAGATGTAAGGTAAAGGGAGTGCCTCAGCTTCAGCCCCCAGATCCAGGATCGCATTTCCCTTGACCTTAAGGGACTTCCGTGGCCCTGAGCCTGCTTGTCACAAACAGGCTGGTGGGAGCTGCCAGAGCTTCCTTCCTCCTGATAATGATCTCCCCTGCTTCGTTGCTTCCCTGGCTCTCCACTCTGGCAGTCTGCCGAGGCCTGAGGGGTTGAGATGCGAAAATGCCATTTCCCTGTCCCCCTGGGCTACAGATACCATTTCTCCCTCTCTGGTGAGTGGAGCGGAGAAGGCTTGGCTTGATATTGGCCAGTCCTGATGGTCCCTCCAGCATTATCTGACCAGCACCATCCCCTTCTTTCTTCCTCTATCTCAGTCTCAAACAAGCATTGTGCCCTCCACCCTATTTCAAACCCAAATTTATAAGACATTCCCGGCCGGGCTGAGGATTCCACTCTACCAATCCCTCCCCACCAACTCCTGTGCTTTTTCACTACTGACCAGAGTCAGAGTAAGCTTCGGAGCCGGACAGAATCAGGTATAAATCCTGACTCCCTGCCTCTAGCAATTGGCTGGTCTGTTTCTCTACAGCAAAATGAGAGTAATCCTACCTGTCAAACAGGATTGCATACAAAGATGTGGAAATGATATCTATGAAACTCTTGTCAGCCCCAAGTACTGACAGGCATTAGATCACGATAACTAATAGTAGCAATATCCATCTTCGGAAAACACGCAGATCCAAGGCAAACCTCCCCACTAAGGTTTCCCCAGAGAATTTCTTCTGCCAGAGTGTTGTTCATGAGTGGGTTAGACTACAAGCCTGCAGACAGAGTCCTGGGCCCAGAGAGCCATGGCCTTGGAAAGAGCCGTAAGTTCCACCAGTGGTTCTCACTGGTAAATCTTGGAGAAGACATGATACTCTCCAGCTCCGCCATTACTGCTAATATAAGTAAAGTTTGTAAAATTCATACCTAATAAAAAATTTAGGACAGTCATGTCTGCTTACAGGTGTTACTTGTCTGTTAAAACTAGTCTACAGATTGTTTCGTGAATGCTTTGTCAAATTAAGAAAGTTCAAGTGCAATAATCTTTGAAGACAATACGTGATGGCGTATCTTGTTTCTAATAAACTTTTTTGTCTTTGCTTTATCTTATTAGGGAGTTAGATGTCAGTGTATAAAATGTACTGTGTGGTGTAACAGGTTTAAAATAAACTCTTTAAAAGAAGACTTCTGAACTAGCCCTGTAGATTTGTCTAGTGCATGTGATGAAATCTGTAGCTTTATTGGGGTGAGGGCAATGCCCTGCTGGTTTACTTTCAAGTGGCTGGGGTGTTTTTAGTTTGACAGGTGCAGACTTTTTAAATTGGGCTTTGCTTTAGAAAGTAAAGGTGGGAGGATGACATCTTAACTATGTCATGATTATATTTAGAAAATTATGGGCACAAATCTGAGTTAGCCTGAAGAAAATTGCTTCAGTCTCCACAGTACCATTTTAAGTTCACATAAAAGGTGACAGCTCTTGGTTCACTGTCATGGCTTCATGGCATTCAGTGGTGAGTGGTAGTGGTATAAACACTGGTATATTTTGAAATTGAATGTTAGATAAAATTATTAGCCTTAAGGTTGGTAAGCTAGTGATCAATGCTAGAGTGGGAAGCTGGCAAGCCAGTGGCCATTAGATAAATGCCTTTCAAGTGCGAGCTTAGAAGTCAACCCTAAAATACTTAACTGTAACAGTTATTTGTGATCATTATGAATCCCTTCAGTCACATTAGGGGGGAAAGTAGTTGAGTATATACCTCAGTCTTAGTCCAGTCAGTCTTAAAAATATCTTGGGTTACCCACTCTGTCCACTCCCATAGGCTTCAGGAAAAGTCATACAAGTGCATGATTTCCAACCATATGTGTTTTCTGCAGTAATTTCTCTTGTTCCTGGCCAAACTACCCCAAAAATCCTTACCATTCCACAGAGTTGTGCCATCATTTATGCACCCACTTTCACTTTAAGTGTACCACCACATTGCATTTCTGTTTGCGTCATGTCTTTCAGGAGACTAGGCTACTGTTTTCCAGGGCGAATTTGAGTGTAAAGAAAATGTAGACAAGGAATTGCCCAATTCCAAATTCTGACTTTGCTGACTTAATTTAAATGCTCATTTCTCTGAACCCATTTTCTCCTATCTTCTCTGGGGGTTTCAAAAGGCTTCACTAATTGATTTCCAAGAAATACTCATGGCAAGTTCATAAAAGTTCTTGAGGCCTAAATTTCTTCTCAAGAAAAGATCTTAAGTTATACCTTTTGATTGTGTAGAGGTTGTTCCACTAAATGAATAAATGTCCATTAAACAAGAAAGAAAGAAAGAAAGGGAAAGAAAGAAAGGAAAGAAAAGAAAAGAAAGAAAGAAAGAAAGAGAAAGGAAGGAAGGAAGGAAGGAAGGAAGGAAGGAAGGAAGGAAGGAGAAATCGAGAGAGAGAGAGCGAAAGAAAGAAAGAAGGGAGGGAGGGAGGGAGGGAGGGAGGGAAGGAAGAAAGGAAGGAAGGAGAGCAGATTATTGAACAATTCTAACAGAATGAGGGCCAATAAGTTGAAGAGTTGGCCACCACAGCCAAACGACTGAGCGTAAAAGTAACTACTACCTGGAAACAGAACATTGAGATTATCGAATGGACTGCTGGGATTCTTGAATAAATCTGAAGTTTATCCAAATTCTGAATTTGTTTTGAACTCCTGTGATCGCTACACTACATTCACCATTCTAAGGAATGATTTTCACTTGAGATGCATGGAAAAGCAAGATACTTGGGGCAGCCGATTTTTCTCTTCATTTTATTCTTTTTTCACAATCTACTTTATTGATGATCTTTCTTGTGGATAATACTGTTTTTCGCAAAATTTAAAGTGGCTAAAATTATGCCTTTAATGCATCTTCCCAAAATAAGAAGAGTTTCTAAATAAAACTTTTTTCTTGAAAGACTGATGACCTAAATAGCATTAAATAACCAGAAAGTCCTGAAGTAGTCTGTGGTGATAGAGTTCAGAACAGTTGTAGCCTTGGGGAATTACTGACTGTGAAGGGGCATGGGGAGCCTTCTGTGGTCCTGGAAACATTCTGTTCTTGGTCTGGTTATGTTTCCTGTGTGAAAGTTCATTGAACTATATACTTAAGATTTGTTTCAAGAAGCAGCAGGTGGTCATACAAATAAATAAGAAAAAAAAGATTTGTGTACGTAAGTTATATCTCAATTTCAAAAAAATCTTTAAAAAATATATACTTCTTAAGGAATTATTTTATTTACATAATAAATTATAATACACCAACCAATTCTAAAAAGATCATGATATAATTAAATCATAGATAGAATTATGATAAGATCTAATTTCTATTGTTCTTCTTTGTACTATATGTTAAATTAAATACTACTTGTGCTATTTATTAAGTTGTTATAAATACCTTGGGTCAGCCGGGCACGGTGGTTCTCACCTGCAATCCCAGCACTTTAGGAGGTCTGACTAGAGCAGATCATTTGAGCCCAGGAGTTTGAGACCAGCCTGGGCAACATGATGAAACCTCATCTCTACAAAAAATGCAAAAATTAATTGGGTGTGGTGACACATGCCTGTAGTCCAAGCTACTCCAGAGGCTGAGGTGGGTGGATCTCTTGAGCCCAGAAGGTCGAGGCTGCAATGAGCCATGATCTGCACTGTAGCCTGCCAACTAATTTCCTATTTTTATATTACTTGTCAACTAATTTCCTATTTTTTAACCATGTGGAAATTTTTGATAATCATTTCATACATAATATAAGCTTTTATAACCATTAATAATAGCATCTTTCTTAAAATAATAATATGCATTTATACTTCCACTAACGGACAGAATTCCAACATAAGAATTTTTTTTTTAAGTTCACAAGGAAAATTTCACACCAAGTTACATCTAGAATGCTCACAAATATTTGGAAGTAACTATTCAGATATTAACAATAAATCCAAATGATCTGGCCTATTCTCATTACTGGTGCCCTACCTGTTTAGATTTGACAGTCACTCAATCCTTCACATGATCTCGATCACAGCCAAGTTTAAGGATGCCAGGAATAGTGATGAAATAGGAATTTGGCGACTCAGCCTTCCAAAAGCCAAAACTGAGATACAAGAAAATAATAATTTGGGTCAAATACCAAGGCTGGCTGAACTGTGATGCATTCCTATTTGAAAGCTGAAGAATGGGAAAAGGAGAATGCTTAATTATAAGATATTCTATTGCTGGGGCTGGGAGCATGGAAAGAAGAGGATGGTGTCCAAGGGAGCTCTGCCCAGTCTTATGCAGATGGACTTGAAGAGAATTGTTTCAACATTGGACCAAAGGAGCGGAAACGGAGATCAGTAAAGACTGTAACCCAAGACCTGGAGCCAGATGAGCTGGCTCTCCTAGGAGGGAGACTATCTGGGGTAGACTGGGGAGGAGACTTTTCTACATGACTCTGGTTCCCAGAACTCTCCACACACTGAAGTAAATGAGCCTTAGACACCATGAAGAGGGCCAACAGAATCACTGGGAAGAGAAGGATCCTTAGCTGCAGGGATTTCCTCTGCCTACATCTTGCCCTTAAGATCAGGACCCTTTGGCCCTCTTCACAGTGTCTAGGGCTCTGGAGAACCCTCAAGCTATGGCACCAAAAAAGAAAGGAGTAGTAACAACATCCAGGGAGCCTCTCTTCTCCTTGGGAGAGCTTCGACTCATTTCATCACATTTCTTCCATGCGCCTGCACAACTGAGCTTCCAAAAGTGTCCTCCCTCTACCCCTACCTCACCACGAATGGGCAAAAAGAAGAGCAGTTATAGCTTTTACCAGGATGCTTACCTGTGCAAGACTCCAAAACCAGTAAGCTTGGGAACATCCACGGAGCCACAGGGACATGAGAAAGCCCACCATTGCTAATGAGATCTTGTAAGAAGTCCATAGTTCATAAGAGGAGGGGTATGTATGGTCATGCTGAAAATACACACTGTGATAGAAGCCCTCTTAGCTTAAGGAGGTAGGAGTTTCCCCATCTATATAAACGGGTCTCAAACTCCTGAGCTCAAGCGATCTACTAGCCTCAGCCTCCCCAAGTGCTGAGATTACAGGTGTGAGCCAATGTGCCTAGTTTTGGGGCTTGAATACGTTCAGGAACATGGATCTTCACTACCACTTCACAGAAGTATAATGTGGATTAAAAGTAACAATACATATAAGCACTTAGCACAGTGACTAGCAGGTAGGGAAAGTTTGAGAGGTGTTAGCATTTATATTTATCATTGTGGTGTCAGATGCTGAGTGGCCAAACCTGTGATGAATGGAGCAGGCCTGACTTCCGTGACAGAAGAACAAAGGATTTAAACAAGGGAGGCCAAACTCCTCATCCTCTTCTTGCCAAAAAGCTCCTAGCCAAGAGTAGATAAGATTCAAAGGCAGACAAAAAGGACAATATGTATTAATTTCTCTAGATAAGGTAATTTGGGAGGAAGGAATGGGTACTTTGGATTGAAGGGGAAGAAAAGGCTTTGGAGAATTTCTATTAGATTACTTTACTTAAGGAAGGTTTTTCCTCCTCACCACCCTCTGTGAATTTATGAATCCAAAGATAAAAAAATAAGTTGGAGGACTTAGAACCACTAATTTTTGAGGGTGCCCTCTGTATTCCCTCCCATCCAAAGGGTTCGATTATCGCAGCAATCAATGGAGACAGAGCTCTAGTGACATTTCCAACTTCTCCTCCTGAGATATCTAAATTAGTCCTTAGGAAGGTTTACTATCACCTTGCCTCCATTGTGGAAACCTCTTATATTTTTCCCACCCTCTAATTCAGCTCCATTTTCTGGCTCATTTTCCATCACTCAAAACCTCCACCAATGCGTGTGACTAATGTCCAATGGATTGATTATAGCAGAAAAACATTGTGGTCATTATTTTCTGTGGTTTTTTTCATAGAAACTTAGTTGAACTTACACATTTAAAACATAAACTAACTGTGGTGTGAATGAGTACCAATTCCTGCTTGGGTCATGGCATTTAGCACAAGATGATACTTCCTATCTGCGTGGCTTTAGGGCTCTTTCAAGTAGATAATCATAAAATTGCACTGCTGCAAGACATCTTGTCCAGTGATCTCAGAGATCATCTAGTCCTGTCTTCCTCATGTTGCAAATGAGCAAAGTAAGACCCCAAGGACTTAAACACCTTGCCCAAGATTACATGGATAATTTAGGCAAGAACTCAGGTTTTTTTGAACAAGCCCTTTGATATTTCCAAAGTGGCACTCCAACTAATAGTATCAAATGGGTCTCAGATATTTTTCAAGATCAAATTTACCATACATGGACTGGCAAATCCATCTGCAAATGGGCAGACCCCTGGATTTGAGGCAAAAGATTATTTAGTGCCCATAGTCCTGACACATTGCATTTCTGACCTCCACCTGAATGTTCATATTGTATTGAGATGGGAAAAAAAAAAAGTGTATGAGTAATGGATGGCAAGCTAGTCAAGCATGTCCCTGGCCATGCCATTGGCTGCTGGAAACAAAAATAAGCAAGAAAACATATGCAGCAAGAAAAAGGGCCTGGACCTTTCATCCGCTGTTCAGGACCAGGGTGAAACATTACAGAGATCCTGTTTGGTGGAGCTCCAGGTGGGCCTGAGATATCCCAAGCATTTATCTTTGGTAAAGGTTACCACTTTTTACCCTTGAAGATCCAGAACAGGATCTTCATGGTCTACTATAACCTGAAGAGCAATGTTTCCCAGAATTTCCCCTGAAGTGCTAGTGACAGCAGAGGAAGATTAACTAAAACACCCAAAGTAGTGCCCAATGAGCTTAGGCATTCTCTGAAGTCTCCTTCTTTCGCTTAACTAATACTTATAAAATAACCATGCATATGAGTGTTTTATACGCTATCTTAAAATTTCATTTGTGGTAACAATAATGGATCCATGTCGATTTCCTGGTTTTGGTGGCTGCGCTGTGGTTATGCAGACAAGAGTACTTATAATTAGGAAATAGTCACTGAAGTATTAAAGCGTAATGAGCATCATGTCTGTAACTTGTTTGCAAATGATCAGAAATGTTAACAATTGGAAAGCTGGGTGAAGCATATAGGGGAGCTCTGTGTGCGCTTTCTGAAATTTTTATATACATTTAAAATTATTTAAAAGCGGAAATATTTAAAATTTTTAAAAAATGTCATTCACTTGAATTTTTCTATCATACAATGTTATTTTCTGTAAAAAAAAAAAATGCCTTAAATTACTCCTCACCCCCTAAAAAGATAGTTTTAGTAAAATTGTAAAGACGACATTTATCTTGTGACTTTGTGTACCCTCTGCACACATCTGTGTTCCACCTGGGGTAGAGTACACTGGCTTTAATGTTTTCCTTAACTCGTTCTTTGTGGATTTCTATCTCTGACCAATATTTCTTTTCAAGAACTGGGTGATGAAGATAGGACAGTCATTGGGGCATTGGAAAGGTCATTCTCATGCTGAAAAATGAGAAAATAGACATAGAGCACTTGGAACTGTGACTGGAACATATAAAATCCTCAGTAAATGTTAACTGTGATTGTTGTTATCATTGTGGCCCTCATCACTCCTGGGAGGGCTGAAGGCTGCACGCAGGCTTGTTGTGGGAAGTCAGAGGTCTTACAAAGGCTGCCGACCTATGAGGGGAGCTGGCATATCCAGCGAGCCACATGCCTCAGCTCTGGTTGTGTCGAAGACTACATCCTCTCCCTCGTGAAGATGAATCCAGGAGTGAGGGGACAAAGGGAGACAGTCCATCCACAGAGACAAGCTCACAGTACAAATGGGCACCTTGGGAAGGCCTCAAAGACTACATCAAAAAGAAAAATGGACCTGGCAGGAGACAAGGTTAGCCACTGGAAACAGAGCAGGGCTTCCCGAAAGGAGTGTGGCCACTGGATTCCATGGCGGCTCAGAGCCTAAACCAGGGTCCACGCCACAGATCTCTCACCACCAGGAGGCTTGAAAAACCCTGTGGGTGTGGCACCTGTAATTCAAAAAGTATCCTCATGGTGCTGCTGTCCTTCAGGCCAACAACCCAGGAAAACTTCTCTGGCACCGTCACCCACCCCTCCTGGGGTATCCTCAAAGAATTGGTCTTTGGGGGATGGTTGTTTATCCCCTTCTTTCAAGGCACCTTCTTTCATTCTACTAAGGTGCTGGCTACTAGCACCTTGATGTTTCTTCTTATGTCACACAAGTGTCAGAATCAGGGAGCATTTCAGAAATTATTCAACTGAAGCTCCTTGTATCATAAATAGTAAGGAGAATGTGAGGACCAGAGCAATGGCTGAGTTCAACACACAGTTACTGAGTGCTCATACGAGCTAGCCATGTGCCTGGCACTACAAAGATAGAGACGCACCGAAGGACCTGGTGCCCGTCCCATGAGTTTACCATCTAGTTAGGAAGACTGGATGCTCTTACCGGATGAAAGAGTTAAACAGCAAAACAAGGCAGTACATGATTTGAAAGCCAAATGAGTGATACTATGAAACAGTTAATACTAAAGGAGGTCAGGAGTTGTATGGGAAGGCTCGTAAATGTGATCACCAGTGATCTAATATGATCAAGAGGAGTTCTAAAGGATGGATAATATTTGAGGGAGGACTCACAGGAGAGAGGGAAACATAGAAGCAAAGTTGAAGACAGCAAAACATGTGCTGGAGACAAAAGGAAAATCAGGCTATTAGGATAGAATTTTGTTAGAATAGTTGTTTGGAGGGAAGATGGGGAGGCCATTCGAAAGGGATGGATAGACCAGACTCAAGGTGAGTAGGAGAAGGCTTTGATTCCAGCCTGGGAAGGTTGGATGGTACCTTGCACACAAAAGAACCACTGGAGATAAACAGATGTTCTTTAGAGAAATGATGCAGGAAAATGAATATTTTAATAAGATCCACCCAATATTATTATATATGTTTAATTAAACTCAGGAGAAAGGGTAGGCAAGGAGGCAGAAGCTGGTGACAGTCATCCAGACAGGCAGTGGAAAGGGAAAGAAATATATACAAGAAAACCCATCATATTAAATGACTCAAGTGTCCCCATGCTTTGACCATGCTAGTTATTCAGTCTGTTAGCCTACTACATGATATGGGGATGAAAGATTAGAAAAACTCAAAGGAGACCAATATTTTCAACTGGAAGTGCCAAAAACAGAAACAGGGGCCTTGCAAGGGGAAAATCGGGTTTTGAGAAAAGTTGAAATCTCAGACAACAGAACTGACTGCCTGACATAACTGGTGGGTAGTGAAGGTTCCTGTCCCTGAAGGTATTCAAGCCCAAAACCCAGCTCTTGGTAACATTATTGCCAGGCGCACTGGCTCACACCTGTAGTAATCTCAGCACTTTTGGAGGCCGAGGAGAGTGGATTGCTTGAACTCAGGTGTTTGAGACCAGCCCTGGCAACGTGGCAAAAACTGTCTCTATAAAAAATAGAAAAATTAGCCATGTGTGGTGGCACAGACCTGTAGTCCCAGCTACTCAGGAGGGTGACGTGGAGGATCACCTGATCCTGGAATGTAGAAACTACAGGGAGCCCTTATCGTGCCACTTCACTCCAGCCTGGGTGACAGAGCAAGATCCTGTCATAAAAAGAAAAATATATATACTTCTGATCAGTGGAAAAGACAAGATTCGATGAACTCGGAAGTGCCTTCCCGCTTTGCTATTCTATGAAACTTGGTCCTTGTAAGCTAGTGAAGTACCTGGCCCAAGATCATGCAGCTAATTAGTGACAGGGGTGGGACCAGAATTTAGGGCTGGCTATTCATATCTGGTTCAGTATTCTTACCACTAAACTATTTTAACTTTGATTGTACTCTGAGTTGTATTCTGAGGGGTGATCAGACACCCCATATAAAAACTAGATCAGTAAATATTGGTTCTGAAATGAAACAAAGCTGCAGCACAGCCTGACACAGTGTACAGAGTGTAAATTTGAGAGTCCGATCGAAGTGGCTCTGTCACTCACTCCTGTACAGCTATGGGCAAGTTACTCAACTCCCCACACATGGACATGGTTCCTCATCTATAAAATAAGCATAAATAGCCAGGCACGGTGGCTCATGCCTGTAATCCCAGCACTTTGGGAGGCCAAGGTGGGTGGATCACCTGAGGTCAGGAGTTCAAGACCAGCCTGGCCATCAGGGTGAAACCTCATCTTTAAAAATAATAATAATAATAATAAACATAAATATTTCTATCTAATGGGGATGCTGCAAGATAAATAAGGGGATGTTTTTAGATAGATTGACCACAAAACAGATTATACACACACACACACACACACACACACACACACACTGCTGAGTTCAGTGTCAAGAACATAGTAGACATTAGAGATGACATTCAGTCTGCTTCTCTTGTGATCTGGTGGGAACAGGCATCAACCAATCAGAGCCAAGACTGGCTCATCTCCAAACGAGTGCACACAAGGTGATTCTTGGTCCACAAGAGGAGGAAATGTTTAGGCCTGCCCTGGGCTCCTCCTGCCATCCCCACTCTTTCACTTCAAAGGCTGGCAGCTTGGGTTTGTAACTGTTAATGAATTATCAATAAACAGGAAAGCAGTGTGGCAAGGAAAGATAACATGAACTTTAGAGCCAAACAGACCTAATTTCTAATCCTGGCCCTGCCACTTAATAAACCTGTGATCTTAACCTGCCAGAAACTTAGCTTCCTTTTCTATGAAATGGGGATAATATCATGGAACACACAATACAGTTTGTATAAAAAGTTGTACACAAAGCACGCCTTGGCCCATGAAGTGCTTTTTAAAATGAGGTTTTTTATTTTTCACAAAGAACCTAGCACTGTACAGAACACATGTGAGATGTCCACTAAATGGTGGTTAGTAGCATCCCTTTCCTTCTGCTGCTGCTGTCCAGCCCTGTGCTGACCTGAACTATAAGTAATGTGGTGTATGTTATCCTGGTGCCTTTAGTAGGTAGTAAATAGTATACTCTATGCTACCATACTCCTAGGCAGTTTACCACTCACCACACCACCTTGAATATGTAAGATATATACTCCTCGTTCAATATCACTTTTGCAGAAATGTATCTGAAAAGATTTTTAAAGATTTACTTTTTTTTTTTTTTTTTTTGAGTCGGAGTTTCGCTCTTGTTGCCCAGGCTGGAGTGCAATGGCGCAATCTCGGCTCACCGCAACCTCCGCCTCCTAGGTTCAGGCAATTCTCCTGCCTCAGCCTCCTGAGTAGCTGGGATTACAGGCACGCGCCACCATGCCCAGCTAATTTTTTGTATTTTTAGTAGAGACAAGGTTTCACCATTTTGACCAGGATGGTCTCGATCTCTTGACCTCGTGATCCACCCGCCTCGGCCTCCCAAAGTGCTGGGATTACAGGCGTGAGCCACCGTGCCCGGCAATAAGATTTACTTTTGAAATTATTTGACTGTAAGTTGTGATGGGCACTGCTCCTTCTGTATTCAAGGTACTTGGGAATTCCTACAAAATGAGAAAACTAACAAAAGATTGTTTCCCAATGTAGTGAGCTTTTTGTGTGCACCAAATTTCAAAATAAGTGAGATCAACTTCATGTTACTTTAGTGGCAGGTAAGTAAATATTTTTTACTTGATTCTATATTTGACTTTTCCTGTATTGGAGCCGATATACTTTTCCCAGTCTCAAATACTTTAGGCCCTTGGAAACCTCCCAGATTCTAAGCACTGAGCCTCTAGTGCTTAATGGATAAAACAGCCCTGAGTCTGCAGCAGTTGGGAAAACTCATGATGAATGACTAGGATCAAAATACACAATCAAAGGAACTCCTTTCCCAGGCCTCCCTGAGTGAGGCTGGCCAGCTGCATGGGCCAGCACCTACTTGAGGGAAAGCATGTTTGCAACTTAATTGGAATCAGAGCTTGCAAAGTCTCTGATCAGTCATCTTGGTTGGCAGTAAATGTTTAGGCCAGCCCTGGGCTCCTGCTGCCATCCCCATCCTCTCACTTCAAAGCTTGGCAGCTCCGGTATGTAACCGTTAATGAGTAATCACTTGGTAACCCTTCCATCCCAATGGGAGAGGCTCAGCTAAGGGCCTGCAAGTGAGAATTGACTTCCTGGGACAGGGGGTGGGAGGGAGCGTTGGAAAGGGAGGGAAAGATTTGTTCCCTAGTGCCCAAGTCAACTGCTTGCTGGGTAATGTTTTCCTGGGTTCAAAAATCAAAGTTTTGTTTGCTTTGTGGGGAGGAGTGCATGAAGGGATCCCTGCTGTGGAAAGGGTGAGTTCTATTGGCAAACCAGGCTCTTCCACCATGTTTGCCTGAGATGACAAACATCTCAGAATTTTTACATTCAGAAATGCAGATGCTAGGAGCCTCAGTGATTTTTGCCACTTGGGAGAGGACTTTATCCCAAAGGCAGAGAAGTGACACAAATCCCAGAGGTTGAGAGACTGAGCGGAGGCCAACACACTATCACGGACCTGAGAAACTGCAGTGCAGAACGAGTTCCCCAACTGCAGTCACTTTCTGTAACCCTGGACAATTCCACAACATCTGCTTCCCATCCCTATTATATTAATAATATGCTAACTATACATTTACTCATTGATTTGAAATAATTCTTTTAAAATGAAGCTAAGTAATGCCATCTTTCAAAGAATGCTAGTGTTACTTCATAAACAGAAGTAAAAATAAATGTAATGAATGTGATCCAACTTTTAAAAATCCTACCCAGATGCTGTTTTCAGCTGAAGACGCAGCCTGAGTCCTGTTGTCTTTATTGAAAAGGAGGAAACAAACAATGGAAAGTGTAAAAGAATTCACCTTCTTGCTCTCAGAGGAGACTTCTCCTAAATGTTATCAGAAGGGTCTGAAGAAAATTACTTAAGGCAATGTGCACACGCCACCTAAAACTGCAAACAGAAACACACTGTGCTCTGCTTCTATGGGAAACTCTTTCCTCTTCCCTCTTTAGCTTGGCGCCAGCCCAAAGGGATGGGTTGAACATCAGGAAGCTCTTAGCACCAGCTCTGCCACTCACTCGGCGGCCTTGGGAAGGGCGCTTGCCCTTTTAGGAACTCGAGCTCCTTCATCTTTAAAATGAAGGAGTCAACTGAGATGATCCCTAAGGTCCCTTCCAGCCGTGATCCTCTATCCTTCCAAGACATTCTCCAGCAGGGCAAAATGTCAGGCGTGGAAAGAACCCAACTTGCCATGCTGCTTTGCCAGCTGGAGCAGCCATCCCTTCTCTAGGAGTGGCCTTTTTTTCTAACTTCCGTGACAAACTGGGCCACAGAATGGGGAGAAACGCATTTGACTCCGCGACCTTAATATCAACTCTTTCGGGAACACCTAAGCTAGCCCAGCAGAACACCTAAGCTAGTCCAACATGGACCCTTCACATGTTTTTCTTCAAGATCTAGTTCCTCTGTGTGAGTTCTCACAGTTTCAGAAAAGACACCTGGGAGTGTGGGAAACAGAGGAGTTAGGGACCCTGAGAGGTCTTGGTTAAAATCTTGTATTTGACCTAGCTGTGGGATGATGGGGAATTTTCTTAACTTTTCTCAGCCTCGTTTTATTCCTATATGTATATATATATATAGAGAGAGAAATTTTTAAATTATATATATATATATGAAGGATAATCATACCTCATAAAACTATTGTGAGGGATAAACAAGGTAAGTGTTTATTAGAGGCACAAAAAGGCACATTATCTGCTGGTACTAACCAATAGAATACAAGGGCGTTCTTCACTATCTTAGGCTGTGCATTGCCCTGCAATAACTGACTTAGGGTATGAAATTCTTAGAAGGACTAGCCAGGCTCCCCCATGATGACCTATTCACCCACCTATCTCTCCCCTCTGTTCCACTGTCCCCCTTAGGAGAGATGGCACTAGCCAGAGAAGGATGCTGCCCCCTGCTGCTGCTCCTGCTGCTGGGGCTGTGGGTGGCTGAGATCCCAGTCAGTGCCAAGCCCGAGGGCATGACCTCATCTCAGTGGTTTAAAACTCAGCAAGTGCAGCCCAGCCCTCAAGCATGCGACTCAGCCATGGGAAACATCAGTAACTACACAAAACGGTGCAAAGACCTCAACACCTTCCTGCACGAGCCCTTCTCCAGTATAGCCGCCACCTGCCAGACCCCCAACATAACCTGCAAGAATGGCCGTGAAAACTGCCACCAGAGCCATGGGCCCGTGTCCCTGACCATGTGTGGGCTCACCTCAGGGAAGTGCTCGAACTGCAGGTACAAAGAGGAGCACCTGAACAAGTCTTACATAGTGGCCTGTGACCCTCCACAACAGGGTGACCCAGAGTACTCACTTGTTCCTATGCACTTGGATAAAGTTGTGTAAGGTCTGGTGCCCACACTCCACCCCACGCTCTGCAGATTGTATGTGCTGCTGTTTCTCCCTCAAGTTCTTTATTAATCCTTGCTTCCCATCGCAAATGCCATTTCTCTCCCACCCACCCAATCTCACATATTCTTGGTTCTTTAGGGGGTTTTATGGATGCTCCAAATGATGAGGGAAGAGGGCAGATTCTCTTCAGTCTTTCACTGCAGCTTACTTTGAAGCCCTTCCAGAGTCAAGCACTCAGGATCCCCACAAGGATGGATCGGGGTTTGGTGAGGCCCGTGGCTTATCTAATGTTGAAGACCCTCTTAAAGAAAAAGAATATAAAATTACAAATCCAAAATAAGTCAGATCCTTGGAAGGGCTGTGGTTGGACAGTTCAGGGAGATCCCAGACAGGGGTGATTATCTAAGAAAGGAAGGAAGGGGAATCTATGCTGTGTCCCCTGTGTTGGCGAAAGAAATGCATCTGATCTTGCTGTAATAAAGACTCTACTGTTGCTGATGGAGTGTGTGTTACTGTCTTGGAGTAAATGGGGAGGCTTGGAGCTCCAATTCCGAAGCCCTGAAAAGGTCCTGAAACACTTATCTCCATGAGGCACCAGCTCCACCTGCTTTGCAGGCCGGAGGGAAAGCAGCACCCTGAGCAGGCACAGTCTGAGAAACTGACTTAATTCTGTCCTCCAGCCCCTTGAGGGCTCTCTAGTGGTCCCCTCTCATGGGAAGGGGAAGGGTGAAAGGAAGGATAGGCTGAGCCCTAGGATGCCAGTCAGGTCTGAGGCCTGACCCCCTTGTTTGTGCATAAGACCTGAGTTCATGCTTCAACAGCATGACCCAGAGCAGGACCCTCAATGTTCTGGAGTGAATTTCCCTTCTTTGGGAATTTCAGAATCTGGACCTACCAAGAATCTTGATCTGGTCTTAATCATTGCTGAAGACTAACTATGGTAAAGGAGCAGTTTTGTATGCAATCAGTCATAGACCAATACTTTTGTAAAATATGATAAAATGAATTACTAGAAAATGAAATAGAACATATGACTATAAAAAAATACAAGCCCAATTTTCTTATTGCTAGATTCAATTAATATAAACTATTCTGTCAAATTGCCATAAAAGTTGCTCTTTTTTTTGAGACAGGGTCTCACTGTGTTGCCCAGGCTGGAGTGCAGTGGTGCAATCTCAGTTCACTTCAGCCTTGACTTTGACATCCTGGGCTCAAGTGATCCTCCCGTCTCAGCCTCCTGAGTATCTGGGACTACAGGTGCAAGCACGCCGCTGCACCTGGCTAATTGTTGCATTCTTTGTAGAGACAGGGTTTCACCATGTTACCCAGGCTGGTCTCAAACTCCTGGGCTCAGGCGACCCACCTGCCTGGACCTCCCAAAGTGCTGGGACTATAGGTGTCAGCCATGGCACCCAGCCCATAAAAGTTTCTTAATGTTTCCTCTCAATTTCTGTACTTGTATTAATAGATAGTCACAGAGAGAAAAACATACACATATTATAGACATCTACACACATACATACCTACATATCAACATAAGGCACACACATACACACCACATACAGAGGCACACATAGTCACAATGTGCACCTGTGTGCACAACACGCAGACCCACACATGTACTCACACTCAACAAGACATCCCCTCTCCTTCCCCATGCAATCTCTGCTTCCTTATTACGCCTCCCTTCCCATATTTGAAAAGAGAGTTTCCTACGCAGACTATGACTCAAAGTAAGGAAAGAATGTTTGGTGAAACGTGAAGTGGCAGAGAAAGCATAGAATCCAGAAATTCCAAATCCCAGCCCCCGTTCTATGCTTTCTAGAACTAGAGCTCAATGTAGCATCTGACAGCAACACCATCTCACCCCAAGTGTAGTTTCCCCCCACGGCCTTAGGCCCCTCCACACTGCTCTGCCCATCACCACCACGATGTTGTCCACACTTGTGCTAATAACCAGGGAAAACATCTGGAAGTAAGAGAGAAACATCCTTCCATCCCCTGGCTTCTTCCCAGTGTTGTGGGCAGGCTCCGCTTCCTGTGGCTGCACCTTAAATGATGGGGTTTTTTCAGGGTCCTATTCTGAGCTCTGTTTTCTTCCCACACTGTATGCTCCTTTAGTGACTTCATTTACTTCCATGGCTCCAACCACCATTAACCTACTCCCAAAGACAGGTGTATCTCCAGCCCAGAGCTCCCAAAGTCCAGGCATACATGTCCACCTTCATGCTGTTACTAGCCCCGTCAGTGATCCACAGACATCTCAACCCAAAACACTCAGAGCTAAGCTCATAATCTGCCTGGCTTCAAAACCTGCCCCTCTCTACTCCTGCAGCCTCTAAGTGTTCGTTAGTGGAAACATCATGCTCAATCATTCAAAGTCCTAATCTAAAAGTCACCTGTGTCAACTCATTCTTGTTTGTTTGTTTCTCCAGTAATTGCCCATTTTATCCCAGAAACTACCTCAAGAGGGCATAAAAGTTATTGAGTTTTATTTTCTTTTCTCCAAATAGCACCGGGCTCCTAACACGTGCTCAATACACATTATGGCCTTGGAGGGTGCCATGATTTGGAGCTAGGCAAATATACATAGATTGGTACAACCACAGATTCACTATCTTGTTTAGGGGGCAAGGTTAAACAGTACTTATGAAACTAACAAGTAATAAGATAGAAGAGAAGAATAAACCAAACGGATTCTGTAACATTTTTTTCCCACCTCCCTTAGGGTTTCATTCATCCTGAAGTTCATGTATCCTAACCTGAAGTTCATTCTCTGTTGAATGTTCATTTTCCTGTTGTATACCTCCGGCATAGCATTAGGTCTGTAGCCAGGGTTAGGGAATACCAGGAGACATTCGTCCATTCAATATCTGTGAGAGTTGTGGCCCCAGAAGCTAGGAAGAGTGTGAAAAGAATTCAGAATAGAATGAATTGTTAAGTAGACTAATTATATCCAAACAAGTGGAGTAGCAATCTGGGTAGGAGTTTCTGACTTCCTTGTGTAGGCTGAAGAATTAGATGGAGTGTAACTTGAATCTAGGGGTCATGGACTGTAAAACTGGCTCATTCTGAGAGTAAGGCACAGCACTCATAAAACAGGACTCAGTAGGGCAGCTGGGGCCACAGAGGAGCTGCCCGACAGCCTTGGGACAGAATCTCTGCTGGGTATGCTCTCTGGGCCCCTGAGAATGTATTTCCAAAAAATCACTTGAGAAGGGACTCCTCAGCATTTGGGAGGACATAAGTATTTTCTAGTGGGTAAGTATGTTTTAATATCCAGAAAATTTAGAATTAAGTATAAAAATGTTTAAAAGAATCAACACATAGCATTAATATCTTTGTATTAAGGAATTTGTATTAGGCTTGTCATTCTGATTTAAAATGCACATGATTTGAAATGGGACTTTCCTTTAAAATTAGTTTTGGATCATTTAAGAAAACATAGAAATTGAATCATCCTATTTATAAATTGTTAGATTTATAAAGGTTTTTATGTATTCAGGAATATTTTGTTGGTTAGCTCAAATGGCCAAATTATAAGGACATGGAATATATATTTAATTTATAAAGTATATCTTTTAATGTTTAAAGAGTTTCATTAACTACTTACAAATAAGATCAAATAATCAGTGAATACAATTCTTTAAAGTGATTATTAGAATTTATTTCTTTGTAAGTTAAACATAAAAGCTTAAGGAAGAACTGGGCTGATTTATAACTTCAACATAGGAAACATAAATTTTAAAAAGCCAAGGGGCCCTCTAAATATTATTTGCTAGGCACAAAAGAAACATTTTTAAAACTCACATTGATGCTGCAAGACCAAATCATTTTCTATGATATTTTCATCTATACTGCACAGTGGGCTTTGGTGATTATATTTTCTGGTGTTAACATGCTTGTTGATTTTGCTGGGCCGTTTATTAGCAGGGAGGGAAGCACAAGGCTCAGGCTCAAGGGCATGCACGTGTCAGTGGAGCCTTCAGAACTGAACCTGGATCTCTGTCTCTCCTCAGCATTCTCTTCCCTGCGCTGTGCTGCCTTCAGTTGGGTGAGTTTTCTGACTTGGGAACAGGAGTATTATATCCTACAGAAACTGAAAAAAGGGAGCAGGATTTCCCTAAGGCCAGTGTAGGGGTGGCAGAGGAATTCAGCGAAATATACTCCAAAAAAAAGTAAAACTCAAAGACTGCAGTCAAGTCTCCATCCTCTATAGGGACTTTTCCTCTTTGCCAGAGTTTTGAGACTACTTTCACTAAGTAAAGCAGCTTTTAAAATATAAACAAAACAGGCTGGGTGCAGTGGCTCATGCCTATAATTCCAACACTTTGGGAGGCTGAGGCAGGAGGATCAATAGAGCCCAGGTGTTCAAGACCTGGGTAGTGTAGTGAGACCATATCTACAAAAAAAAAAAAAAAATTGGCCGGGTTTAGTGGTGCACACCTGTAGTCCCAGCTATTTGGGAGGCTGAAGTCGGAGGATCACTTGAGCCCAGGAGGTGAAGGTTGCAGTCAGCTGAGATTGTACCACTGTATTTCAGGCTGGGCAACACAGCAAGGCCCTGTCTCAAAAAAGAAACAAAAACAAAAAATGGATTTTAAGCAACCAGTTTCTTCAATAAATCAGAGTGCCTGCCTGAAAGTGGTGTGTATGTGTACGTGTGTGTATGTAAACACACACGTGTTCAGTGTGAAGAAGTAAAGTTATGTTAGTGGAATTAGGAGTGCTATCTTCCGCCAACTATAGATCTTTTGGGATTCCAAACTCCTCATTTGAAGTGCAAATATCTATTGGCACGAATAAAACAAGATAATGTAACAATTACTTGGAATCAATCACTGAGGTGTTGGGTTTGGCTTGCGGTTATTTGGAGGCAAGGTAAGCATATAGGTTTTGCAATGGGGGGTCTTATGAGTAGGTTCAACATGGGCAGAGACCAGGTTCAACATGGGCAAAGACACTGAGTACAAAAAAAGGAGATGTCATGGAACTAGAGACAAAGTGCTACCCGCTGCTTCGAACTTCTGAAGCCTAGGGGATGGGAGTGATTTCATGCTGTTGAAATTCCCAGATTGCCTGCCCAGGAGACTGGCTCTGCTGGGGATCTGCCAATGAGAGCTGGGGCCACTGCTAACTATAACGGGCACAGGTTATGTCTTAATAAATGTTCATTTAACAAAATGTGGTTTTGGAACAAAGGGCTGGGGCTAGGAAAATGTACAGATCACAAATCTGGAAAGCTTATAAACAATTTCTTTAAAAACTCTCTCATTATGCTTCAAATTTTCAATGAGAGGGAGTTTACCTATGGAGACAGCTTGTCCCATTTTCAGGCAATTCTAAATATTTAAAACTCCCTTACATAGAACCTAATCTGCTTCTCTATAATTGCAACAATTCACTGATGCCCTACTGCTTTATGCCATTCAGAATAACCCCAATTCCTCTTCACAATCAACCTTTTAAATATTTTAAGAGCGTTTCATGACCCCTGCCCTCCACATATTGCCACATCTGGCAATAACAAAAGTTATAAAATGGTTCCTACCATTTGACCCAATAATTTCATTTTGTATAATATATCAAATGGGAATAATTCAAAGTGGGGAGGAGTAAATTTCTACAAAGCTTTTTATACCTTTTCTTTGTACAACGAAGAAAAGTTAAACAAAATTCCCTAAAATTGAGAGAGACTACATGAGTAACGAACAACTACTTGATGTTTTTTTTTTCTTTCTTTTTCTTTGAACAGAGTCTCGCTGTTTCCCAGGCTGCAGTGTAGTGGCACGATCTCAGCTCACTGCAACCTCTGCCACCTGGATTCAAGTGATTCTCCTGTCTCAGCCTCCCGAGTAGCTGGAATTATAGGCACACGTCGCCACACCCGGCTAATTTTTGTATTTTTAGTAAAGACAGGCAGGGTTTCACCATGTTGGTCAGGCTGGTCTCGAACTCCTGACCTCAGGTGATCCGCCCACCTCAACCTCGCAAAGTGCTGGGATTATTCAGGCATGAGCCACCGCACCCGGCCTACTTGATGCTTTAACTGAAGACAACATAGGCAAAAATTTTACTGATGCATGGAAATGTATATGGACAATGCCACATGAAGAAAGCAGAACACGAAACTGTTATTTTCAAATGGGTTACAACTACATAAAAAAGTGTCTGGGTTTGTACATCAACAATGTCTATAAGCAACTTTGGAACCTTTCCAGAAGTCCCCCTCCAAACCATACATCCTCCACTCTTCTACTACAATAAACCTACATCTAAACCAGATGATGGTCCACATCTGTCTTAAATTCTATCCTGCAGATGGGCATGGTGGCTCATGCCTGTAATCCCAGCACTTTGGGAGGCCGAGGTGGGTGGATCACCGGAGGTCAGGAGTTCAAGATCAGCCTAAGCAACTTGGTGAAACCCCATCTCTACTAAAAATACAAAAATTGGCCAGGCATGGTGGTGGGCGCCTGTAATCCCAGCTACTTGGGAGGCTGAGGCAGGAGAATCACTTGAACCCAGGAGGCAGAGGTTGCAGTGAGCTGAAATCGCACCACTGCACTCCAGCCTGGGAGACAAGCAAAACTTTGTCTCAAAAAACAAACAAAAAAAATTCTGTCCTGCATGCCTTCCACTTGCAAATATCCACCAACAGACAGACAAAAAAAAACTTCATGAGGACTGATTCCAGGAAGACAGGAAAGCAGCTGACCCCCAAGCCTCTGCCTCCCCATTCCCAACTCTCACTTGCTCCCAACACCATTCCTGTTCTGTGTAGCTTTCTGCCCTCCTTTAGGTCTTCACCTGGATTTATAATTGCTTTGGGGGATTGTTCAGACATTAGCTGAAAAAGAGCAGTGACAAAATAGACAAGGTCCTTCATTTCATAAAGTTTATTTTGAAATTATATGTGATGGAAAAGTGAGTCTATTATGATAGACAGAAAATAAATAAATACATAATCAAATAGAGATAAATGCTGTGAAGAAAATAAAACAGAATAACATTATTCAGAAAGGCAGTGAGTGAGAGACCACGTTAGACTGGGTGGTCAGGGAAGAAGACCTTTGAGACTGTAACACCTGAGTTAAGAACTAACGATGAAAGCCAGCCACTAGAACTGTGAATAAAAAGAAAGCTCCAGATAGAAGGAAAAGACAGCAAAAAGGTGCCAAATTGAGCATCTTCAGGTATAAGTAAGGCATGTTTAAAGAACTGAAAGAAGGGGCTGAGCGCAGTGGCTCGAGCCTGTAATCCCAGCATTTAGGGAGGCCAAGGCAGGTGGATCACCTAAGGTCAGGAGTTTGAGACCAGCCTGGCCAATATGAAACCCCGTCTCTACTAAAAATACAAAAATTAGCTGGGTGTGGTGGTACACACCTGCAATCTCAGCTACTCAGGAAGCTGAGGCACCAGAATCACTTGAACCTGAGAGGTAGAGGTTGCAGTGAGTCTGGATTGTGACACTGCACTCCAGCCTGGGCAACAGAGAAAGATTCTGTCTCCAAAAAACAAACCAAAAAACTGAAAGGAGGCCACTGTGGCTGCAGGGTCACTACTGGCTTAGCATAATGTCACCATGGGACTATGGTAAAAAGATGAGGCAGAAAAGGAGAGATAGACAGAAAAGGAGTCATGATGTGAATGGAAAGCCATTAGACACGGTCGATGAGATCTATTTGGATTTTTTAAGATTACTCTGGCTATGGTGCAGAGAATGGCTCATCAGAAGGTAGGAGTGGAACAGGAAGACCAGACCGGAAACTAATGTGCTAGCCCAGGCAAGACACTGGTGGTATCGACCTTGATGACACCTAGTTCAGAGAAAACAAGCTGTAAATTCTTGAAAAAATATTACCAATCGAATAAAACCAAAATTCATGAAAAACCAAACATAAATAGAACTGATATATATTTACATATCACACAGATTTTTTTTTACCCTAAAATAACTAGGATATTGGCCGCCAGTTTCCTTGGAAGGCACAACTAACAAGAACATATTCTCTCAAGTCTGTCCCTAAAATTCCCTTGTGGTCCTTCATTAATTCCCCCTTAACTTGAGGCATGGGGCTGAGGCAGAGCCCTAGTCACTGCTACTCTCCAAGGGAGAAATAGTGAGCATCCTAAAACCCCACCCCTCTATAAGGTGGCAGTCATAACTCTTGATGCACTTAAACCAGGCAATAAACAGTACAGACACAGGTGTTTCTTCCACCTTCCCCCATATTAGGATAACATTAGTTTTCCATAAGAAGCATACTGGAAATGTCTTCAGAATTGTTTTAACTATTACTCTATAAGAAGTCTAGAAAAAAGGCAGTTTTTCTTCTCTCACCCACAGGGACATATCTATCACTTTTAAAATCTCAGTGCTGGCTTCTACAAAAACAAATTTAACATTTTTTTTAGAGTGATGGTTAGGTGGCAGAAATGGTGATGTGGCGTTTAAAACTCTTCTTCTTCTTCTTCTTCTTTTTTTTTTTTTTTTTTGAGATGGAGTCTCGCTCTGTCACCTGGGCTGGAGTGCAGTGGTGCAATCTTGGCTGACTGCAACCTCTGCCTCCTGGGTTCAAGCAATTCTCCTGCCTCCGACTCGAGAATAGCTGGGATTACAGGCGCCCGCCACCACGCCCAGCAAATTTTTGGACTTTTAGTAGAGACGGGGTTTCACTTCGTTGGTCAGGCTGGTCTTGAACTCCTGACCTCAGGTGATCTGCCCACCTCAGCCTCCCAAATTGCTGGGATTACAGGTGTGAGCCATGGCTCCCGGCTTAAAACTCTTCTTTTATGAACGTTGACAACTTAGATAAGACCCTATAACTTACTGGTTGAGAGTGAAGGCTCTGGCGTCAAACAACCTGGGTTCACATCCTGGTTTCTCATTTGCTGTGTAGCTGAGAGAGAGTTTCCTAACTTCAATAAGCTACAATTTCATCTGTAAAACAGGAGTTCGAGAAGCCCCAAAGAATCTTAAATGGGTAAAATACTGTAAGAACTGTTTGTGAATGAAAAGGCTTCTAAGACTGGTCTATTCCAGCCTCTAATTTCTCTGTTATAACCTTACCCCTTCAGATCCCCCACTAAAAACACACATATCAACACATACTCTGTTGTGTACACACACATGTACACACACACACATTTTTAGGTAAGAGCCTGTATTCTTCGGAGAAAGTGGTATTTAACTGCTGCAACCACATGTCACTTACTTACTTAAAATAAACCACTGTAATTTAGCACAGATTGGAAAGAAAAGGTAACTGCATCCCTGATTCTGTATCCAAATTCCCTCACCCCACCAGCTCAAAAACTTTCAGTGGCTCCCCATTTTTTCCATGAAAAAAAAAGATCGACTCCCTTTTTCCAGGAGTTTGTGGACCCCATGGCCAGATTAATTTATATTACGCTACCTAAGGGTAGCAAGCCTTGGAATCCAGTGGACAACCTTGGACACTACCAAGGGTTCCCTAAACAATTTGCTGCCGTATAAGGAAAGGAAGGCCTGGTGAGGAAAGGTTCAGACTCTCTCAACCAAGAATGGATGAGCTGGGTTTGAGACAAGTAAATAAGGGTCATAAAACATCTTCTAAGGAAGTTTTCTAAACACTGGCCCCGGTAACCGGTCACTGGGCAGTATTTACGGAATGGACACCAGGGGGTAGCAAAATCTCACTCTCCTAGCTCGCAGGCCCTCATAATAAGGAAGCTGGAGAGTGTCGGTGACTCGAGGGTCGCAAAGCCTGGTGTTAGAAAGAGCTCCAACTTCACAGCTCTAACTGTGCGGGGAAGCTGGTTGCTGGGGCTTGCTGCCTTAAGATTCTTTTTTGACTCTATGGAGTAGAGGCCTCTTCTTGCCTCTAAGAAGGATGAACATTTGCTCTGTCCCTTTCCAGACTCAGCGGAGCGGAAAAAAAGGTGGAGGTTAGCGTCTAGAGGAGGTGAGAGAAGAAAGAGCACGTTACCTGGGCGACGCCCCCGCCTCCCTTCTTGCTGCTCCAGCCACTGCCTAGAGGCGCCTCTGAGGAACTGCGGGCGAGGCCGGACATTTTCTTCCCGTCGCCTTCCAGCTGCAGGGGCACACACGTTCACGCCCCTCCGGGGACTATTAGGCTTTCCCATCTCCCCTCCTCTCCTTTCCGTCCACCCTTTGGAAGGGCTCATGGAGCCACGGGGCTTCCCAGTGCCTGCTCAGAGGCGGGGCGGGGCATTTCCCCTCCGTGCATGTGCCTCCCCCGGACTCCTGGGAGACCCCTACCCGGCCTTCCTTTCCCATTCAGACACGGTAGGGGGACGCTCGGGGTTTGATGAGGGAGAGGGAATGAGGCTAGAACTTTCTTAACTAGGCCACCCCGCTGTGTCCCCTGCGCCAGATACCCATCCCCATCGCCACGAGCCCTAGCGGCCCTGCGGGACTCTATAGCCACGGAACCAGAAGGAAGGCGCTGGCGTCCAGTACCCAGTCCTCGAAGTGGAGGCCTGGTGCCTTCCCTCTTGAAGCCGAATAGAGAGATAAGGGATGCGGAAGGGAAGGGTCACGGAGGAGAGAACTCAGAAAATATCCGGCGAAATGCACGCCCCAACCTGAGCATCCCGATTCGAGAACCCTGCCCCCTCCGCCACGCTGTCCGCGCCCATCCCAAGTCTTCCGCTGCTCCCTAACTCCCGCACACTACCGCCTTCCCCAGGCAGCACAGAGGAGCCCATTGTCAGCCCAGAGGCTCGAGGCCCGAGGAGATGGAGGGAAAGGAGGAGGGCGCGCAGGACCCTGTGGGGTTGGGGAATCCCCTGATTTCCCGGCCCTCCGCACTATGCTAGGCCGGCAGGACCTGAAGGTCTATTTTGAGCCCCGGGTCCTACCAAAGTCTAGAAACCGATGGGAGAAGAGGGTCCCGAGCGAGTTAGAGACGGGAGGCTTTCCAGCCGTAGGAAGACCCCAGTTCTGAGCAGAGGAGCCCCAAGGGAATTCACGCACGCCCCAGCCTTTGGAGCGTCCCTTGCAGAGGCTAAACTGATCCCGCGGGGAGCGAGGCCGTGGCGGGAAAAGAGGGGCATCCTCTGCTGGGCCGGCCTCCGAGGGTCGGAGTCGGGGTTACCCGCTGGAGGGCGGGGCGGAGAAGAAAGAAGCTTGCGGGTGAACGGGGCGGGTAGGCTGGGGACGCCCGGAGAGCTGCAGAGAGTCTCGGCGCGGGAGAGGGAGTCCCGGCAAGGGGTCCCGCGCCGAGGCGGGGCTGGCGCTGAAGGGCGGGGCGGGGAGGGGCGGCCGTCTCGGCCCTCCCTGGCGGGGCCCCGCGGCCTGGAAGCTTGAGCGGGCCGAGCCGCCACCGCGGCCGGAGCTGTCCCTTAGCCAGACCCGGCGAGACACGAGCGGCGGGAGGGAGGCGGTGGCGCGCCCGGCCCCGCCCGCCCGACCGAGCGTCGGACGCGGCCCGGCGCCGAGCCATGGTGAGTCCAGCGTCGCAACCCCTGGGTCCCCTTGGCCCTCGCGCTGCCCGCCCCGGGCCCCCCGTCCCCAGCCTGGTGCCTCCTGAGCCTGCCTCGGACTGCTCAGCGCTCCTGGGAATCTCCTCCCTCCCATCCCCCCTTCTTTGATTTGTCTGTCCGTCTGCCCGACTGTTTAGCTCTGTCCCCACAGGGTATTGCCCTCACTCTTTTTTCCTCATCTCCTCCGCCTCCTCCCCCATCTTCTCTCGGGTCTCTCCCCTAATCCGCACACCTCCCCCCTCCCCGCCCTCCTCTGTCCTGACCTGTGCCTTCCTTTCCTGGAGCTTCCCTCCCCTTCCTGGTCCCATCTCCTGACCCGCGGGAGACCCCTGCGGGTTGGTCCTGCAGTGGCCCTGGAAGAGGCCCGGCCCCTCGGGTCATGAGAACTGACTTGCCTGGAACCACCATTTTCCATCCCGGTCCCCAACCCGGTGAGGCAGGCCCACCCATCCGGCCCTGGGGGACTGGCCACAGCTGTGGCTGGGCCCGGGCCAGGGGCATGGCCAAAGAGGGAAATTCCCGCAAAGAAAAAGGTCTGCCTCTAGGCAGTTGGGGGTGCTTGGGGGGAGCTCACAGTACCAGGGGGCGTGACACTGCCGGAGCCGACCGGAGTTTGCAGGGGAGGGAAGTGCCCCAGATCTCTTGCTGCAGGGAACCGAAGGGCTGCCTCAGCGCACTCCTGCTGCAGAGGAGAGGGAGCTCGAGCCAGAGGTCCCTGTAGAAAGTAGGCGACCCTGGCAGCAGCAACTCGGGGCGCTGGAAGCAGGAGGGTACCGCTGAGAAGCCCACACCAACAGGAGTGAACACTTTCCTGGGAACTTTCACTCCAGAATAGTCTGAAGCACCACTGCGAGAGTGGGCACTGCCAGGGAGAGCGCCCACTGCAAGGAGGGCGGGGGCATGGCCAAGGGGGCGCTCGCTGCAGAGTGGAGAAGGGGGAGAGGCCTTGCCAGGGGGAGCTCACCGCAGGCAGTGGAGGAGGGGCAGGGGCACTACTGCGGCCTCCCCTCTTCGGAGGGAAGGGCACCCTCTGGCAGGGAGGCTGGAGGAAAAAGAAAGAGGAACTGGGCCAGGGACAGCTGACTCAGTCTCTCTGGTCTCCTCTCTGGTCCCCGCCGGCGGGAGGCTGGGTCTCCGTGCTCCCGCCCGCCGCCTCCCTCTCCAGACCCCACCTCCCCTCCTGCCGCTGCCGTTTCCTGTGGCTGAGACTCTCACTCAGCCATGAGCTCACCGCCCCTAATGGGTTGCAGCTGCCTCGCTGCTCAAGCCCTAGCTCCCCACTCCCGGCCTTGGAGCAGACTGTCCTACTCTGCCTCACCCCCGCCCATCTCCACCTTCCCCCCACCCACGCGCACTGCGTCAGCCTGGTCCGGGGAACACTGGGGGTCTGTCTGCTCGCCCACACACCTTGGGGCGGGGTCTGCGCGCTGACGCACTGAATGTCCCGTCTCTGCAGTGGTTGTCCTAACTTCACAGACAGTCGAGACAAACGGGCAACTCTGGATGGAGAAGCTAAGAGAAAAATAAGCTCTTTTGTCTTATGGCAGAGGCAAGACATGGGGGTAGGGCGGGTAGAGACCAAGGTATAGGCTGCATTGAGTATCCCCTTCCCCATTTACAGCAAAAAAGAGAAAAGAAAATCTAGTAAAAGGAACTTCAAAGACTGTCTTGAAAGAGAAGTTTGCAATGCAAAAGCCCAAGGGATGGTTGTTTAGGTTATGGGATGGAGAAAGATGTCTCATTAACTCACTTAGGGAGGGGGGGTCTAGAGGATGAAGCAGGGCTGACTCTCCTAGTGGAGGTTGGCAGAGAGAGGTCCCACTGGAATCAGAAAAGACCAGCTCAAAAGCATGCCATCAAGGCCTCCTCCTTCCTTCCCCACACGTTCCTTGTGTGACTTTTTTCTCTTTCAACTGCCCCCACCCAGTTTTTATAACCCAATCCCACATGCTCTAGGAATGGGTGATTGCTTCAGAGCCACTGTGGGAGAGGGAAGAGGCACGCTAGAAAGACCCAAGACAATCACAGACAGTCTTTCCATCCTCCTCTTCCCACCAAATGACCATCTCTAGCATATAAATGCCCATCTCTTTTTCACCAAATCGTTATCTCTAGGACATAATTGTGGGTGATGGCACCTCCACTTAAAATGGGGAGCTCTGGATGGTGGGTCTTATGAGAAGGGGGTTGCAGGATGACTGTGTGGAAATCTCCCTCACACCCTCTAGTGTTCTCAGCCATAAGCTCAGTACCCTGCTAGCCCAGAAGCCTGTCTCTTCTCTCCTGAGAAAGATCTATGCCATCACCCCAACTCACAAGCACCTGGGACAGCCCTGATCAGAGGCATTCACAACAAATTCTCCTCGATCTCCAAAGCCAAGGTCTCAGAGCTTGAGAGTTGAGTGCCCTGCCAGGCTTGTGCACTCTGACCCAGCCCCACTCCCATTCTGGGCTCATTAGCCAGCATTTCCTGAGTGCACACTTTTTGCACACATTGTACAATGGGGGCCTTGGGGAACACAGCCACCCCTAGACCAGTGCAGCTCCCAAGGAGCCATGATTGGGTGATCTCTAGCCTGGTCCTATCTCTACAGGAGCCTGAACCAGTGGAGGACTGTGTGCAGAGCACTCTTGCCGCCCTGTATCCACCCTTTGAGGCAACAGCCCCCACCCTGTTGGGCCAGGTGTTCCAGGTGGTGGAGAGGACTTATCGGGAAGATGCACTGAGGTACACGCTGGACTTCCTGGTACCAGCCAAGCACCTGCTTGCCAAAGTCCAGCAGGAAGCCTGTGTGAGTGGCCGTGCATCACTATTCTGCCTTCCCCAAGATCAACTGCCACACTCTAGAGACTAGCCAGGCTAACTAATGCCCCTACTAACCTGGAGATACAGCCTCCCCTAATACTGATCTCCCCAGAGTCATTTAAGCCTCATTCTCTGACCTCCCACAAAGTTTGACCTTCATAGGCACTGACACATTCAGATGCTAATGCACATACACACACATTCATCTTCCCCAAATACTGACCCCTAAAAAACACTAAGCCCCAAAGACCCTAACCCTCCAGACCCAATTCCAGACATTTTCTCCCCTTGTGAATTTCTCAAGATACTAACTCCCCCATATATGATTCAACAGAGATCCTTCATTTCTACAGATATAAAGACTCCTAAGAGTCTTTAATTTCTCGAAGACAATGGCATCTGCTGATCATGTCTTGGTAATGATTCAGTTCTTGCCCTCCCACACATGGAACTAGCTTCCTAGAGAAGCTTCCTACCACCAGGAGACCAGTCAGTCCCAATCCCTTCCTCTCTGCCACATGAATACCCCAAGATCTCTCCTCCTGCTCTCCTCAGAGTATCACTTTCCAGGCAAACAGCCAGTCCTGCCTCAGGTGGGTCCATTCTAACTGCCCTCTCCTGCTGGTTTCTTCAGCAGAGGCCTGAGTGCAGCCTCCCACCTCTCTCCCCAGGCCCAATACAGCGGATTCCTCTTCTTCCATGAGGGGTGGCCGCTCTGCCTGCATGAACAGGTAGTGGTGCAGCTAGCAGCCCTGCCCTGGCAGCTGCTGCGCCCAGGAGACTTCTATCTGCAAGTGGTACCCTCAGCCGCCCAAGCACCACGACTAGCACTCAAGTGTCTGGCCCCTGGGGGTGGGCGGGTGCAGGAGATTCCTGTGCCCAGTGAGGCCTGTGCCTACCTATTCACATCTGAGTGGCTACAAGGCATCAACAAGGACCGGCCAACGGGTCGCCTCAGTACCTGCCTGCTGTCTGCACCCTCTGGGATTCAGCGGCTGCCCTGGGCTGAGCTCATCTGCCCACGATTTGTGCACAAAGAGGGCCTCATGGTTGGACATCAGCCAAGTACACTGCCCCCAGAACTGCCCTCTGGACCTCCAGGGCTTCCCAGCCCTCCACTTCCTGAGGAGGCACTGGGCACCCGGAGCCCCGGGGATGGGCACAATGCCCCTGTGGAAGGACCTGAGGGTGAGTACGTGGAGCTGTTGGAGGTAACGCTGCCCATGAGGGGGAGCCCAACAGATGCTGAAGGCTCCCCGGGCCTCTCCAGAGTCCGGACGGTACCCACTCGCAAGGGTGCTGGAGGGAAAGGCCGCCACCGGAGACACCGGGCGTGGATGCACCAGAAGGGCCTGGGACCTCGGGACCAGGATGGAGCACGCCCACCCGGCGAGGGGAGCAGCACCGGAGCCTCGCCTGGGTCTCCCCAAGGAGCTGAGGCTGTCCCAGAGGCGGTAGTCTTGCAGGTGTCTGAGGCCCCAGCAGAGGCCTTGGGAGAAGCTTCTAAATCTTGCCCCCTGAGGCCAGGGGAGCTTAGAGGAGGAGGAGGAGGCCAAGGGGCTGAAGGACCACCTGGTACCCCTCGGAGAACAGGCAAAGGAAACAGAAGAAAGAAGCGAGCTGCAGGCAGAGGGGCTCTAAGCCGAGGAGGGGACAGTGCCCCACTGAGCTCTGGGGACAAGGAAGAGGCCAGCCACCAAGAAGCCCTTGGCAATGTGCCCTCACCAAGTGAGCACAAGCTTCCAGAATGCAGCCTGGTTAAGGAGGAATATGAAGGTGCAGGGAAGCCAGAATCTGAGCCAAAAGAGGAGCTCAAACCAGCAGATAAAAAAGAGCCTCAGCCCCCAGAAGCCTGTGGGCCAACAGAAGAGGAGGCCAGAGAGAGAGAGCAGCAGGGGCCAGGTCTACTGTGTGTGGCAGGTGAGATGACACTGAGGCCCATGGGCCAAGGGCCAAAGCAGGGCAGGCCTAGGGGAGGGAGCGGGAGGAGGAGCAGGGTTAGGCTGGGAGCAGTAACAACCAGAACCATCTTAACTTCAGTCCCATTTTTCTGTCTGAGTCCGTGCAGGACACACAGACCCCGAAGGCTTCCTGTCTGACCCTCCAACACCTCCGCTGGAGACTGTGCAGGGAGGAAAAGGGGACAGCATTCCGGAAGAGGGCCTTCCAGTCTCCATCTCTGATGACACTGATGTAGCTTGGGACTTGATGGCATCTGGATTCCTCATCCTGACCGGTCAGTGGGCATCAGTGGGTGAAGGGAAAAAGGATTGGGGAAAGAGAAGCAATTGAGTGGGCTTGGGGGCTAGGGGAGGCAGGGTGGAAGGGAGGTAGGCGTGGACTACTCCCAGCCAGGACAGCCTGGCCATTTTGTGTCTTCAGGAGGGGTGGACCAGAGTGGGCGAGCTCTGCTGACCATTACCCCACGGTGCCCTCCTGAGGAGCCCCCACCCTCCCGAGACACGCTGAGCACTACTCTTCATTACCTCCACTCACTGCTCAGGTAACCGAGGCCCAGTCTTGGCATCTTGGACACTAACCTCCTGATTCATGAGGACCCTCACCTACTTTTCAGGACACTGACCTTCTGACTGCTAAGGACACCTGCATCTTCAACCTTCAGATTTCAAGTCATTGCCCTCTGGCCTTACTGACCCCAGCCTCCAGCTTCATATCCTCATTGATCCTCAAAAGCAACACTGTTGACTTTCACTCTCCTCCACCACTACCTAGATCATCAGGACATTGGTTCACTTATTCAACAAATATTTATTGAGCACTGAGTTCCTGTTAGGCACCATACTATTGAGCACTGAGTTCCTGTTAGGCTGACATTGAATTCATGTCATTCCAGAACAGAATTCCTAACTTTCCAGACCTTAATCCCTTGACCTAGTAGCCATACGAATATAGACTCCCAACTGCTAGGTCATTTCTCCTTGTACACACATCCCAGAATTTGGCCCTTTGCCCATTTCTTCCCAAATGTACCAGCTACTAATTTCTCCTGAGGACTATTAACTGAAAGCAGACCCTGTATATCTGCCTTGCCTTATCTGCTATTCCCCACAACACACACACAGCAGCCTTCTTGGCTCTTCCTGCCCCCACAGGCCTGATCTACAGATACTGGGGCTGTCCATCCTGCTGGACCTTCGCCAGGCACCTCCACTGCCTCCAGCACTCCTTCCTGTCTTGAGCCAACTTCAGGTAACCACACCTTGAACAGGCAGTTCCCCTAGATCCTAACTCTTCACTGGTGGCCAGTCCAGGACACCCAATTGCCCAGTTTAGGGTTTTTCTTCTCTGCCCTTAGGACTCAGGAGATCCTCCCCTCATTCAGCGACTGCTGATTCTCACTCATGATGACCCTCCAGCTGAACTCTGTGGATTTCAGGTTTGAGCCCTTCATTCCCACCTAGTTTCCCATCAGTAGTGGAGAGAGGAGAAAAGGATGGCTGGAGCCCCAGGCGGGTTTCTGAGTCCTTGGGTGCCCAGGAAGAAACCCCCTGCCTTACCCTCTACAGGGTGCTGAGGTGCTGTCAGAGAACGATCTGAAAAGAGTGGCCAAGCCAGAGGAGCTACAGTGGGAATTAGGAGGTCACAGGGACCCCTCTCCGAGTCACTGGGTAGAGGTACACCAGGTAAGCTTCTCCTCTACCACCTAGCATGCTGGGAGCCGTGAATGACCCAGCTGAAGACATTCTAGGAAAGAGGCCAGATCAAGGACATACCACGGGGTTGCAAAAAAGTGGTTTCCATTCCATTCCATTCAACAAGTATTTATGGATTCCAAATCATGAGGAAAATATGTGCACTGTGCCATGGTCTACTGGGGAGATGGGAGGAGTATGTTAAACAAATTATTATTATTATTTTTAGATAGTCTCACTCTGTTGCCCAGGCTGGAGTGCATGTTATTGTGCAGACCCCCCAAGCTAAAGCGATCCTACCACATCAACCTCCTGAGTAGCTGAGGCTACAGGCACATGCCACCACACTCAGCTAATTTTTGTATTTTTTGAAGAGATGGGGTTTTGCCATGTTGCTCAGGCTGATCTCAAATGCCTGGACTCAAGTGATCTGCCTGTCTCAGCCTCTCAAAGTGCTAAGATTACAGGCGTGAGCTACCATACCCAGCCAAATATATTCTTAATATGACATTAAGTAGCCCTTTGCTTTGGTGGGAGATAAATCATGAAACAAGTAAAGAGTGCAAGATAGTGTCACTGGGTTTCTGGAAAGCACTGAGAGACAAAAGGCTGGTTCTTGTTCCAAATTACTTTACCTCACTTGCAGAAATAGTGCTCTTTCTGTACCTGCTCCTTGTACCAACATCCAGCCCTCAGGATCCTCATCAGCGAAGTGTAGCAATTATAGTATAATTGCTAAAGTTCCTTTCAGCACTTATGTGATTCTATGAATATAAGTGCTGTGCGTATTCAAGAAGAGAGAAATAAACATGATCTGAGCTGAATACAAAAGAGGGGTCTGTAGATGGTCTCTAAGCTTCCCCATTAGTGTCAAAGGGGAAGTAGACATGAACAGGCAGAGAGAGGGGATTTGACAGGGTGAAGCCCCACTGAAGACAGAGGGAAAGGAAGGTCACAGTTACCAAGCTGTACAGTGTGCCAGGGTCATGCTAGTTGCTGAGCTGGCATCATCTCCTTAAAAATCATAGAAGCCTGGCTTATCCTGACTTTACAGTTGAGGAACTGAAGTTCGGGAAGGTTTCTGGACCTGCCCAACATCATACATCATAGTAAGCAACAAAGTCAAGAACTGAATTCAGCATTGCCTCCATAAAAGTCTCTGGGGCTACCTCACCCCAACCCTAGGGCTTAGGTTCTTTCTTAAACTCTGATCCTCAACTCCATCCCTGCATGTGGGTTTCAGGAAGTGGTAAGGCTATGCCACCTGTGCCAAGGTGTGCTGGGCTCAGTACGGCAGGCCATTGAGGAGCTGGAGGGAGCAGCAGAGCCAGAGGGAGAGGTATGAAATGAAATGGGACAGTGGGGGATGGGATTGGGATGGGGCTGGGATGGAGATGCTCTGGTGGAACCCCAACTGGCAACTGCTCCCTATCCCTAGGAGACAGTGGGAATGCCCAAGCCCCTGCAGAAGGTGCTGGCAGATCCCCGGCTGACGGCACTGCAGAGGGATGGGGGGGCCATCCTGATGAGGCTGCGCTCCACTCACAGCAGCAAGTATGAGGGATGGGTGTGTGGAGGCAGGTGGAAGTGGGAGGAGGAGACACAGCCAACGGCTGCCAACAAACCTTAGCTGCCAGACCATTCTAACTGTGCTTGTATCTGGGAAAGATACCATGCTTTTAAACTTGCTATCTCATAACCCTCACAACATCCTTCTGTGCCATTCACCATTACAAATGAGGATTTGGAGGATCAGAAGTGTTAACTGTCTTGGCCAACATCAGTCAGTAGAGTCAGGATTCAAACCAAAGCAGTGGGGTCCAGCCTGTGCTTTTGATCCATGCTGCTATGCAACCTCTCATGTTTGCATCCCTCGGAGGGTTTGGAGGACAGAACGGAGGGGCTCAACAAGGGGAGTGATTCATTCTTCCCTGCTCCTTCCCCAGGCTGGAGGGCCAAGGCCCAGCCACGCTGTATCAGGAAGTGGATGAGGCCATTCACCAGCTCGTATGCCTCTCCAACCTGCACGTGCAGCAGCAAGAGCAGCGGCAGTGCCTGCGGCGACTCCAGCAGGTGAGCCAGAACCCCCACGTCCCTCTTACTCAGCGTGGGAGTGTCGCCCCCAGCACCTTTCCCGCTGGTGTTTATAGTTGATGATGTTCTCCTGTCCTGGCTTGGTTGAATGCCCCTCCCTCTCTCCTCACCTCTGTTGGAGCTTGGTCATGGAAAGTGTGAGATTCAGCAAGAGGGTGGGAGTACCGTAGCACCAGTAAAGAAAAGAAGCCAGAGCTCCCCGTCCCCTCTGTATATCATGCTTGATTGAAGATGCTGAGAGATTGTGAGAGATGCTCAGTTGCCATAGGGGATTCTGAAAAGAGCCAATTGACTCTGGAGTGCCTGCCTCCTTGGCTGAAAAATAATAAATGTCTATTGATACCAGGTCATTAGTTACACTGCCACACAGGCACCCTTAACTCCTTATGCAATGTCATCCCTCAGACCTGAGGCCAGAAAGGTCCCATCTTCCTCCACCTTGGAAGGAGAGACCAAAAACAGGCCTCTTTGTGGGGAAGATTCAGGAATAAGGCTGGCTTCTTTGAACCTTGATTCTTCTCTCCTGAGGTTAAGAGCCTCATACAGATTTGCTCTCACCCTACCATGTGGGGTAGAGGGGGCTTTGAAATCTGATTGTTCCTCCTTAGCCCTGAGCATGGTGAGTGAACACTTCATGGACTTGCATGTGGGCATCAGGGGAAAGGTCATCTCAGGGCCAGTGCCAAAGCAGGGGCCAAGACTTTCTGTTTCCTAGGATTCCTTCATATTGACTTCCTCTAAGCCAATATCCTTGAGGTGGGTTGCGTCTCCTCCCATTTGCTTACTTGCTTATTAGCTGTTTCCCCAACTGTTTAAAAACGAGATTTGGAGTCTAAAGTGCTCAGCTTGAGTCCTAGTTCTGCCCTATGTCAGATGTTGGACAACTCATGAAGCTTCTCTCAGTTCCCAAGTCCTCGTCTGTAGAATGGGGATGATAACAATTTGCTGACAAGGTGGTTAGAAAGATCAAATGAGTTTAGCAAAGGACTATAAAAGTGGTTGTTATTATTGGCACTGGCTATTACAAACACTCTCAGACTTCTCATCCTCAGGCTGTCCCACCCCCAGCTTCCAGCCTTTCTTCAGAGGAAAACATTACCATCCCTTTTTGGTCAAACATCTCAGAACCAGCATGAGAGTTCTTATGGCCCATAATAGGCAACTAAAGCCAGACACACACACACAAACACACACCCCCACACACACACCGCTTCTGTTATGTTCCTCCAGGCCTGGTCCCTGGGACCCTTGCCCACCAGTTGCCAAGGCTTGGTGAAAGGCCTCAGTCATCCATAGGACCCTCATCCTCCCTTTGGTTCTCCCCAGTTTGATGTACTTCACCCTCAGGCATAGCCCTGAAACTTTGACTCACCTCCCTCAGTACTTCACATCAGCTCAGCTTCCCTCTCATCTGGCATGTTACTAAAGATTTCTTACTCGGTTTCTCACTTGACCCTTGTGGAAGCCATTACTATTCACTGTTGTTACTCACACGTTGCAGATGAGATGCAATAGTTTGCTCAAGGTTCTACAGATTGGGGTGGTGGGGCCGACTCTGGATCTCAGCCCTTCTTTGCCTTTTCACTCCATGGCCCCATGCCCTCCCACCCCATCTGCCTCAGGTATTGCAGTGGCTCTCAGGCCCAGGGGAGGAGCAGCTGGTGAGCTTTACCGTGCCTGGGGATACCCTGTCTGCCCTGCAGGAGACAGAGTTTCGATTCCGGGCCTTCAGCGCTGAGGTCCAGGTGAGAAAGGGCAGGAGGGCAGGTGAGAGGAGGCAGACGGATACTACCTGGGAGTGAGGACCAGGTATGAGCACAGCCTCCCTTCTCCAGGAGCGCCTGGCCCAGGCGCGGGAGGCCCTGGCTCTGGAGGAGAATGCCACCTCCCAGAAGATGCTGGATATCTTTGAACAGAGGCTGGAGCAGGTTGAGAGTGGCCTCCACCGGGCCCTGCGGCTACAGCGCTTCTTCCAACAGGTGCATGCAGAGTCTTTTCCTTCTGTGCCCACCATTTCCATTTATTTACTTCCCCTCTGCCTGGAGAGGCTAATCAAGCTGTGAGAGGCAGTGGCTGAGGAGCCCATCTTCTTGGTTTTGACTCTTAGCTCTGCCACCTCCTTGCTGAATGACTGGGACAAGATACTAAACCTGACTGTGCCTCCATAGATCTGGCCCACAGGGCCGCTGTGGGGATTACATGAGGCAATATATAAAAGCACTTAGCAGCCGGGCGCGGTGGCTCAAGCCTGTAATCCCAGCACTTTGGGAGGCCGAGGCGGGTGGATCACGAGGTCAAGAGATCGAGACCATCCTGGTCAACATGGTGAAACCCCGTCTCTATTAAAAATACAAAAATTCAGCTGGGCGTGGTGGCGCGTGCCTGTAATCCCAGCTACTCTGGAGGCTGAGGCAGGAGAATTGCCTGAACCCAGGAGGCGGAGGTTGCGGTGAGCCGAGATCGTGCCATTGCACTCCAGCCTGGGTAACAAGAGCGAAACTC
>NW_022436999.1:14139043-14159029 GCF_009761245.1 Sapajus apella
AAAAAAAAAAAAAAAAAAGCACTTAGCATAGAGCCTGCCATTCATATACTTTGTATAAGTACTGGCTATTCTTCTATATAGGCTTCTCCATCTCTATACCAACTCCGAGTGACATGGTTAGGCAGTGATGCTGGGACAGTGAGAAAACGGGGAGGGTGATGGGCACTGGGAAGCCACAGGCAAGAGGACACGGCTTTTCTTGGGCAGCATTTGGGAGCAGCACAGGGCCTTACCCTTTCTCTCCCATCCCCAACCCCTTTGACTTTGTAGGCACATGAATGGGTGGATGAGGGTTTTGCTCGGCTGGCAGGAGCTGGGCCGGGTCGGGAGGCCGTGCTGGCGGCACTGGCCCTGCGGCGGGCCCCAGAGCCCAGTGCCGGCACCTTCCAGGAGATGCGGGCCCTGGCCCTGGACCTGGGCAGCCCAGCAGCCCTTCGAGAATGGGGCCGCTGCCGGGCACGCTGCCAAGAGCTGGAAAGGAGGATTCAGCAACACCTGGGAGAGGAGGCAAGCCCGCAGGGGTACCGGCGACGGCGAGCAGACAGTGCCAGCAGCGGAGGGGCCCAATGGGGCCCCCACAGCCCCTCACCCAGCCTCAGCTCCTTGCTGATCTCCAGCAGTCCTGGGCCACGGGCAGCCCCATCCCATTGCTCCCTGGCCCCATGTGGAGAAGACTATAAGGACGAGGGCCCTGAACTGGCTCCAGAAGCAGAGGGCAGGCCCCCACGGGCTGTGCTGATCCGAGGCCTGGAGGTCACCAGCACTGAGGTGGTAGACAGGACATGCTCACCTCGGGAACATGTGCTGTTGGGCCGGGCCGGGGGGCCAGACGGACCCTGGGGAGTAGGCACCCCCCGGATGGAGCGCAAGCGAAGCATCAGGTGAGACCCCAGCCCAACTGGTGCCCAAGAGGCAGACCCAACTGCCCAGTAGAAAAAGAAGATGACATTGTTGAGGGTAGTGGCCCCTCCCAGGACCCAGATGACACCTCCTCTGCCACTCCTCTTGTGCCTGCAGTGCCCAGCAGCGTCTAGTGTCTGAGCTGATTGCCTGTGAACAAGATTACGTGGCCACCTTAAGTGAGCCAGTACCACCCCCTGGGCCTGAGCTGACTCCTGAACTTCGAGGCACCTGGGCTGCCACCCTGAGTGCCCGGGAAAGGCTTCGCAGCTTCCACCGGACACACTTTCTGCGGGAGCTTCAGGGCTGCGCCACCCACCCCCTGCGCATTGGGGCCTGCTTCCTTCGCCATGTGAGTGATCTCCTCAACCTCATCCAAGTGCTCTGCCTTCCCTGCTCCAGCCTCATCCATCTGTCCCTCCTTCTCAGTACACACTGTCCTCATGACTCTGGCACCCAGCCCTGTTCTGTGGGCACCTCTGCCTCTACCAGCCTCTGTGTCCCTCCTCTCAAGGGCTACTGGAACTATACTCTCTCCACAGGGAGCCCTTCACTCCCTGGCAGGCTGAGTACTCCCTGGTGACTCATCTCTCCTTTGGGATACAGAGAGGATGGGGAGGGGGAAGGGAGAGCTTTGTCTGCAGGGGCCTAGCCAAGGATGCATTGTCTGCTCTTTACTGGTGCAGGGGGACCAGTTCAGCCTTTACGCCCAGTACGTGAAGCACCGGCACAAACTGGAGAATGGTCTGGCTGCGCTCAGCCCCTCCACCAAGGTAACCCTTTCTCCAACCTTCAGAAGGAAAGAAGAGGGCCAGGAAGACCTAAAAACCCACCCAACAAAATCCCTCAAAGAAAAAAAAAAAAAAAAGCTTTCCTGGACATGCCCAGGAACATCACCTACCAGTCATCTCCTAGGATTACCAAGGGTGGAGCAAGCAGTGGACTGGGAGGCTGGGTTCCTATCCTGCCCACCTGAGGGACTAGGCAGGACTCCTGATTCCTCTGGGCCTCTATTTCCACATCTGGTAAATGGGGGCATTAGTCACTATAGTCAGCTCACAGGGAGGCTCTGAGATCAGAAAAGCTCACGTCAAAGGATGTACAAGTGACTTTAAAAGTTCAAAGCTAGAGAGTACAGGGGATTACTATTTTAATTCTTCTTCCATTTCCCTTCAAGATATAGATGATGATTGCTGGCCTGCAGGCCACCACCTGCTTTCTTTCCAGGGAGAAGGGTTTTTGCCTTACTTTAGGGAGCATCTGGGCTTCACATATACCCAAAAGCCTAGCGTATCACCCATCCACCCCCCAACCCCTGAGCTTGGCCTCCAGAGGCTGCAGCCCTCCCCTCATACCTGTCTGTGTCCTCAACCTAGGGCTCCATGGAGGCTGGCCCTTACCTGCCCCGAGCCCTGCAGCAGCCCCTGGAACAGCTGGCTCGGTACGGGCGGCTCCTGGAGGAGCTCCTGAGAGAAGCTGGGCCTGAGCTGAGTTCTGAGCGCCAGGCCCTTGGGGCTGCTGTGCAGCTGCTCCAGGAACAAGAGGCCCGTGGCAGAGACCTGCTGGCCGTGGAGGCAGTGCGTGGCTGTGAGGTGAGGCCCTGGCTCCAGTCACTCCCGCTCAAACTGCCCAGCCCTGGCTTCAGAAGCCATGTAGGTTGGTGACAGGAGAACCAGGCTCCAGGTCAGAGGGCCCAGGCTCTAATTTCTAACCAGCTGGGTGGCCTTGATTGAGTCACTGAACTTCACTGGGCCTCGTTTTTCTCATTCATAAATAAAGAAGCTGTGTCCTCCCAACACCCCATGTTCCTACATCCACCTTGTACTCTCCCGTTCCTTTCCTAATTGTCATCTTTCCCCATCTACCCTATACTTTCTCCTGCATCTCAACACCCAACACATACCTTATTCTCCTCTACCTAGTCTTTTTCCAGCCCAGAGGTTCCAGAACATGTTGGAACCCTGTATACTCCTCTGGAATAGCCCTATTTTCCTTTCAGTTCTTTGCTGATTCTCTTCCTGGATCCCCAGCTTGCAAAGGCTTCCCCACAGGAGGTTGTAAACCCTGCTGTGCAATGCACCTTCCCATCTTCAGAGACAGGGCTGTGCTGCTCGGCCAGGTGTGCTGTGCATGGCGACCAGCGGATGGACTCTAGGCTGAGGGCTTCCCTGACTTCCTGACTCTGCCTGTGAACCAGTGCATTAGGCCTCTTGCCCTACAAATCTATTTTTTCTCCCTGTAAAATACAAACAAAGGACCCCTGGGCCAACCACTTTTCCTTTTCCTTTCTCCAGATAGATCTGAAGGAGCAGGGACAGCTCTTGCATCGAGACCCCTTCACTATCATCTGTGGCCGAAAGAAGTGCCTTCGCCATGTCTTTCTCTTTGAGCATCTCCTCCTGTTCAGCAAGCTCAAGGGCCCTGAAGGGGGGTCAGAGATGTTTGTTTACAAGCAGGCCTTTAAGGTACAATTCTGGAGTGGGTGGTGGAAGTGACAGGAAGTCATTCTCTTCTTGAGAACTCAGGATGTTCTGGAAATTCAGCCCCAACACAGGTTTAGAATCTGCATCATCTAGAACAGGCTTTGGCTTGTAACTGACCATCGAGTTAGGGTGTTAGGGGATGTTAGAAGTCCCTGTCATTGGTCTACCTCATGAAGTTTGCCTTATCATTCATGAAGGAGACTTAGGAGACATTCCAAACCAGACTGGAAGAGGAACTTTCCCACTAAGGACACACAAGCTTTTGGAATTAGGGATGGTTGCTAGGGCTTGAGGAGAAAGCACTCTATACTTTGACTAAAGAATCCAAGAAGATAGCTGGGCGCGGTGGCTCAAGCCTGTAATCCCAGCACTTTGGGAGGCCGAGGCGGGTGGATCACAAGGTCAAGAGATCGAGACCATCCTGGTCAACATGGTGAAACCCCGTCTCTACTAAAAATACAAAAAATTAGCTGGGCATGGTGGCGTGTGCCTGTAATCCCAGCGACTCAGGAGGCTGAGGCAGGAGAATTGCCTGAACCCAGGAGGCGGAGGTTGCGGTGAGCCGAGATCGCGCCATTGCACTCCAGTCTGGGTAACAAGAGCGAAACTCCGTAAAAAAAAAAAAAAAAAAGAATCCAAGAAGAGGGAAACCTTGCTTTAGGGAAACAGCCTTGATATCCAGATAAACATTTATAGCAACGTATGGTCCTGGATCAGGCAGTGTGGGATGGATTCTAAGGGTTTCTAGACTTTGTACCCTTCGCACTAGTTCCAGCTCTTCAGCGGGGAGAATCGCATAGAAGAAAAGGCCTGGCTTTGGAATAACATAGAGGCTGGGTCCCATTCCGGCTTTAATAAGCTGTGAGGAGACTCTGTGCAAGTTCCTTCATGTTTCTGGGTCTCGTTTCCACTTCCATAAATTATGGTTGTTACAAAGACTAAATGTAGGGCCCTCAGCACATGATAGGGGTTGAGCAAACGTTTACTGCACATCTATCAGATGCTAGGCAAAGCCCAGTGCTTGCCTTGTGGGGCCACCCAGCCAGGACTCGCTCTGTCTTCACCCGCTGCCCTCTGCTCGTCCTCAGACTGCTGACATGGGGCTGACAGAAAACATCGGGGACAGCGGACTCTGCTTTGAGTTGTGGTTTCGGCGGCGGCGTGCACGAGAGGCATACACTCTGCAGGCAACCTCACCAGAGATCAAACTCAAGTGGACAAGTTCTATTGCCCAGCTGCTGTGGAGACAGGCAGCCCACAACAAGGGTACTGGAGAGCTGAGGGAGGGGGTGCTTGGAGTCAGGGTTATAGCAGGAAGTTTTCTGGAGAGTGTGCAGACTGCTTGGGAAAACAGTGAATAGGGTGAAGAAAGAATGGTTTACAATAAGATTCAAGATCTGGCTTGAGAGAGATTACTGAGGTAGAAATGAGCCTAAGACATACCAAAAAGAAAGAGAAAGCTGGCAAATTTCAGGGAAGCAAGAGCAAGTAGGGGCTGGGTGCAGCAGTGGCTTACGCCTGTAATCCCAGCACATTTTGGGGGGCCAAGGTGGGAGGATTGCTTGAGGCCAGGAGTTCAAGAACAGCCTGTGCACATAGTGAGACCCCGTTTCTACAAAAAATTTTAAAATTAACTGGGCATGGTGGTGTGTGCCTGTACTCCTAGCTATTTGAGGGGTGAGGTAGGAGGATCACTTGAGTCCAAATGTTCAAGGCTACAGTGAGCTATGATGGTGCCACTGCACTTGAGCCTGGATGAAACAGCGGACTCTGCTTCGAGTTGTAGTTTCAGCGGCAGTGTGCACAAGAGGCATGGCCTGGGTGACTAAGCAAGACCCTGTCTTTAAAGAATTTTTTTTTTTTTTTTAAATTTTTGGCTGGGAGTGGTGGCTCATACCTGTAATCCCAGCACTTTGGGAGGCCGAGATAGGCGGATCACCTGAGGTTGTGAGTTTGAAACCAGCCTGACCAACATGGAGAAACCCCATCGCTACTAAAAATACAAAAATTAGCCTGGCATAGTGGCGGGCCCCTGTAATCCCAGCTACTCCAGAGGCTGAGGCAGGAGAATCGCTTGAACCTGGGAGGTGGAGGTTGCAGTGAGCCAAGATCTCACCATTGTCCTCCAGCCTGGGTGACAGAAAATAATAATAATAATATGAAAATAATATTAATAATAATAAAGCAAATGGCTTGGAAAAGAAGGTGAGAAACTGCTCACTTGGATTTAAGAACTGCTGCTACTTGCTGTGTGACCTGGACTAGTTTTTTGTTAGTTTTGTTTTTAATTTTTGTTTTTTTGCTGGGTTTCACCTTGGTTTTAATTTTCTGAACTTCATTCCACTCATCTGAAATGAAATAGTGTAACAGGAATGACAAAGTAAGGTGAGCTATATGGAAGCACCTTGTAAACTGTAAAGGTATGTAAAAATGTGAGTTTTTGTTTGCTCTTAACACCCAAGATGCAGAGTAGAAATCAGGCGGCTAGATGCTGAATGTGCAAGATGCAACATACTTGGGAGAAGAGCCAGATATCTGAGGAGGAAGTCATACCATCATTGCCATGCATGTTGTGGTAGTCAACAGAAGAAGTAACAAGAGACACCAGAGGAATGAGAGGGAGGAATCAGGATTAGGAAGGAGAAAAGAAAAAAGAGTCAACTGTGACATGCTAGAGCTAGGGGGAGGGGAAGGAAGAAGTTGGTAACAAGTGTCCCTGTTCCCCAGAGCTCCGAGTGCAGCAGATGGTCTCCATGGGCATTGGGAATAAACCCTTCCTGGACATCAAAGCCCTTGGGGAGCGGACGCTGAGTGCCCTGCTCACTGGAAGAGGTGAGGGCCAGGGTGCTGGGGGGTGGCCCCCAGGAGTGAAGACCTTGACAATGAGGATAAAAAGGGGAGATGTGGTGGAAAGTCAGGAAGGGCATCTCGTCCCAAAATCGGTGGGACTGACTGGGAGGCCCTCTATGAGACTGAGGGTCATTCCAGGGAGCCAAGAGGGCTTTCCCACACCAGCACCCCACCCCCAACTCCCCACTCTCTGCAGCCGCCCGCACTCGGGCCTCCGTGGCCGTGTCATCCTTTGAGCATGCCGGCCCCTCCCTTCCCGGCCTTTCGCCGGGAGCCTGCTCCCTGCCTGCCCGCGTCGAGGAGGAGGCCTGGGATCTGGACGTCAAGCAAATTTCCCTGGGTGAGGCACCTCTCAAGGGGTGGCTCCCAACAGCTCGGTCATGGTGGTGATGTTCAGGCTGCTTGCTGCTGAGCAATTCCTTTCTCTAGCCAAGTAGCCCAGTTGCCATGACAACTATGTACAGCTTCCCCACTGCTAAAAGAGCCTTCTGGTTGCTAGGGTGATGCTTACAACAGCCTGTTGCTAAGAAGCACTTCCTCTGTACCTCTCTCTCTAGCTCCCCTTGGGTTTCTATGGAAACTGCCTCAGCTTCCTGTTGTACCCTCCTGGTTCACCACAGCAATCCTTATAGTTTCCTGTCGCTTCTTCCCTGGTTGCTCTAATGATGCTGCTGACAATTTCCTGCCTCTTGGTAGGGGGTTCCCTTGCAACTGGATCGCTATGGTGACTCACAGCTTCCTGTTGCTATGGAGCTTTTTCTTCCCTGATGGAGCAGCTTGGTTGCTTAAGGTAATCTGGAGGGATTCTATACTCTGCTCTCACCCTAGCTTCCCCTTCAGCCCCAGAAACACTTGACTCTTCTGGAGATGTGTCCCCAGGACCAAGAAACAGCCCCAGCCTGCAACCCGCCCCCACTGGGAGCAGCACTCCCACCCTGGCCAGTGGAGGGATCTTAGGGCTATCCCGGCAGGTAAGTTCCTACAGTGAGGCTGGGAATGGGGTGATCTCTTTGGTGGCTTTCTGGGTGGGCTTTTCTGATCGTTAAATCCTGGGGCGGGGAGGGGGAGTGGGGGGAACTGAACTTGTACTCCCAGCTGAGGCTACAGAGTGGATTTGTTATCTTGTCTACCTTTCTCCTCTTCCCGGGACCTGGCTAAGAGGCACCAAGGTCATAGGTTAAAAGGAATCTTGAAAAAGGAGTATAGTGCTGGAGTGGATGGAAAGGGGAGAATGCCAATGGCCTGGCTTGGACTTGGGTTAAAATAGCAAAACTCATGCCAGGTGAGGTGGCTCATACCTGTAATCGCAGACTTTCAGAAGTTGAGGTGGGAGGATCACTTGAGCCTAGGTGTTCAAGACCAGCCTGGGCAATGTAGTGAGATCCTGTCTCTAAAAAATTATAATAATAATTTTTTAAATTAGTTGGACTTTTGAGGAGTGCACACCTATAGTCCCAGCTACTTGGGGGGCTGAAGCAGGAGGATCTCTTGAGCCCAGGAAGCTGAGACTTCAGTGAGCTATGTTTGTGCCACTGCACTCCAGTGTGGGTGACAGCAATCCCCTGTCTCTGGAAAAAAAAAAAAAAAAAAAAGTAAATAGCAAAATTCAAGGACTCTGGGGAGGAAAGGGAAGTGAATTGACAGGCTTGTGGGGAGGGATGGAGGGAGGAAAAAAGAGAGACAGGAAATATATCCCTAAATTAACTCTAATTTCTCTCCCCCCAGAGTCATGCTCGAGCCCTGAGTGACCCCACCACACCTCTGTGACCTGGGTGAGTCAGCATCCCTAATTTCTACCACAGCCAACACTCCTTCCCTCTTGCATGTACCTTTCTTCCTCTCCCCGGCTACATGGGAGTCAGCTTCTTCCCTCTCCCAACTCATCTCCCTCTTCTCTCCCGGCTTCTAGAGAAGATCCAGAACTTGCCTGCAGCTTCTCCTCTCAGCACACTTTGGGCTGGGATGGCAGTGGGGCATAATGGAGCACTGGGTGATCACTGAATTTCTTCCCTCTGCTTCCTGGACACAGAGGAGGTCTAAGGACCAGAGCATTGCCCTGCCACCACTCTCTCTAGTCTCCCTAGCTTGGTGCCTTTTCCTGCAGGAGCCAGAGCAGCCATATTGCTTGCCTTCATACCCTGGAGGTGGGGAAGTTACCCCTCTTCTGGTGCTTTCCCATCCTGGGCCACTGAATCCAGGACATCACTCCCATGCCAGCCCTCCCTGGCAGCCCATGTTCTCCTCTTTTCTCACCCCCTGACTCTCCATGAGAAGAATCATCTCTGCCAGGTCAACTGGAGTTCCTGGTGACTCCATTCTGAGATGCCACAGGAAATGGAGCTATGCAAACAATAATAGGAGGGTGTGACGGGGAACTGTAGACTTTATATATGTAATTACTATTACAATACTATTGTTATATTAAATGTATTTACGCATACTTTGCCTCCAAGGAGCTAGAGTAGTCCTCTGGATTAAGGTGATAAATAACTTGAGCCCTTTCCCTCATCTAACCCTTAACTAGAACACAGAAAATAAAACCAAGATGGGAAGGCACCCTCTACACTTCCCAGGCCCAGAGCTGACTGTGTATGAGCCTGGGAGAATGTGCCTCCTCCACAGTGGCTCCCAGAGGGTCCACACACTCTCTGAAGCTCCTTCTCCCACATTACATCTACTCCTTGAGGCTGAACTGGTTGTAGACAAACTGGGATCCAGCTTAGTCCAGCAGTTCTCAAAATGAGGTCCTCAGGCCACAGTGGATGAGAACCTGCTGGGCTACTTGTTGAATGCTAATTCTTGGACCCCACCAGAGCTGCTGCATCGAAACCTGGGGGTAAACCCAATATTCTGCATTTCTTATCAAACCCTTTGGGTGACAACTAAGTGTCTGAAGAGGTGACTGCTTCCTGAGCAGAGGGCCCAAGGAGGGGAGCATGACATGGGTAGCCAGACAGACACAGGGCTCTGTGCCTCAAGACACCTGTTTATTGGGGACACGACTCTGCGACAGGGATGACAGGAATCGTACCAAAAATAGCAACGTCTACAGGGCCCCTGATGGGGCTAGAAGGGTACAGTGCCCCCCCACCCTCACCCCTTGTACAAAAATAAACTCTCACGCCTATGGACCAGCAAAGACTGGCAGAGTGGCTCCTCAACCGGGACACAAACCCTCTCTGCCAGCCCTGGGACTCCGTTCTTTGACCCTCACCTCTGCCACTTCTAAGGCACTGTGACTCCCTTGGGCTGGGTGGGTACCACCAGCCCACCCTCCTACGCCCGCCGCCCCCTCCACCTCTGGTCCGCCTGGGGCTGGGATATGGGTCCCACGCTGCCCCCTGCTGGCGTCTCTACCCAACTACCTCTAGCGCTCCCCCGCTCCGGCGGGGTAAGCTCACTAAGCTAATCGCCCCTGAGGGCTCACTACCGTTCTTGCCCCCCCAGCCCTGCCTCTCCCGGTCTGGACAGCCCAGAACCCTCCTCCCCTTCCTGCGAAGGACTGGGAGGGGTCTCCCCTGATGGTATTCGGACATAGGGTGGGGACGCGTCAGCCTGAGGTGGCCGGCGGCCCCTAGCCCGGCGGCTGTGGTGCACCTGAAGGTGCAAGGCCATGAGCTCCGGGGCTCCAGTGGCGAAAGGGCAGAAGAGGCAGCGGTGGAGGGCACCCCCCGGCCCGGCCTCGCCTCCCGGCCCTGCCCGCAGGGACAGGTCCAGGGGCTCGGCCTCACCGCCTCGCCCGTTGCGCAGGGTCCTCCCAGGGCTGGCGGGCTTCCGACGGGACCCCTGCCCAGCACCGCTAGAAGGAGGCCGGGGGCTTGAGGCGCCCTCCACCCAGGTCGCAGGCTGCGGAGACGGCTTGGCTCCAGATGACGGGGCTGAACCCCGCTGGGAAGGGGGCGGTGGCTCCGGGGGTGGCCCGGGGCCGGCCCCACTCCTCTGCTCCCTGTGGTGGCGCTGTAGGTGATACTTGAGCGAGCCGGACTGGGTGCCCGCGTAGTCGCAGTGCGGACACTTGTAGGGCCGCTCGCCTGGGGAGAGTGGGTGGGATAGGATCACAGGGTCACGATCACAGCACGCACCCACCCGAATTTCGCCCAATTTACAGACCTCAACCTCAGAACATCCCACCCACTTTGATTGAATAAAGGAGTGTTTCCCAAGTGATATCTAGCCAAACTGAACGCTTCGGAGCAAACTTCACTTTCTGGTGTTTCAGCAGCCCTCACCTTTCTAGCCCCCCAGTCCCTTCTCCACGCCGGAGGCTGCCTCCCTCACCTGTGTGCACTCGCAGATGCACTTTGAGGTGATGTGCCGAGCGGAAAGATTTTCCGCAGAAGGGACAATCCTTGCCGGTGGCGCCCCGGCCCCCTTCAGGCCTGGTCCCTCCAACCAACAGCCCATTCTCTTCTGCAACACATACGTTAAGGGGAAGTCAGGGGGCCCTTCACCCTGTCCAGGTCCCACGCACCCACCCCACACCCACCCCATAAGGCTGCTTCCCCTCGGGGTCCAGGAGGAAACAGCAGGTATGGGGGAACTGGAACCTGAGCAGTTAGATTCGTTGCGACCAAAGAGTTAAGTGTTCTCAGATGATGGCAAAGTCTCCAGGAAAAAGCAAAACAAACAAAACAAACAAACAAAAAAACTCAGGAGAAATAAAAGACAGGTTCTTTTAAAAAGGAAGCTACAAGGGGACTGGCGGCGTAAGAGTCAGGGGAGGACGCAGAGTACCCCGAGAGAGGAGGGTCCCTACATACCCTGCGTGGCGGTCGATCTCGCCTGGGCCCCAGCAGCAGGAGCAGAGTGCCCAGGTCCCTCACCCGGGCGCGGGTGCAGGGAAGCCAGAGGCCCCATTGACCTGCCCCGGGCCCAGGTCTCCTCCTCGGCCTCCACCACCTCCTCTTCCTCCTCGGGCTCCTCCGCACGGTGCCGGCGAGCCCGGGCCGGGAGAGCAGAGGATAGCGGGCGGAAGCCTCCGAAGCTGCGGCCGGCCCCGGGCTCAGCACCCTCGCCATTGGGCCGGCCCTCGCCAGCTCGCAGGCTCAGGTAGCCCAAGAGGCTCGGGGGTTCACGGCGCTCGGCCGGGGTAGGCGCCGGGGCCAACAGGAGCGCTGGACCCAACGGCTCATAGGCCAGCAGGCCCAGGTCAGGAGGCTGGGGAGCCCGAGAAGGCCCGGAGCCAGGCCCCGGGGCGCGCAGCGGGCCCAGCTTGCTGGCGTGCACCTTCATGTGGTTCTTAAGGAACCAGGGCTCCTTGAAGCAGCGGCCGCACACGGGACACGCGTGATCGAAGGAGGCCTTGTGTTTGCGCATGTGGCCCTTGAGAAACCACGACTGTGTAAAGCTCTGGCCGCACACTTGGCAGCGGAACTCCGGAGGCGCTGGGGGCTCCTCGGGAGCTGCAGGAGCTGGGGCCGGGTTTGCCTCACGTTCAGGCTCCGGCTCTGGCTCCGGCTCAGGGACCGATCTGGGTTCGGGCTGGGGTGGAGGCTGAGGCTGGGGCGCAGCGGAGGTGGCCGCCAGAGGGCGCTCGGGAGCTCCGTGGGCGGTCAGGCTGTGGTGCAGCAGCTCCTCCTCCTGGCTGGCGCCGAAACTGCACAGGCCGCACTTCCAGGGCCTGTGCAGGATGTGCAGGTGGCGTTCCCGCTCCGCCAAGGTGCGAAACTTGCCTTTGCAGTAGGGGCAACGGAAGGCGGACGATGAAGGAGCTTGGGGCCGCGCCAAGCCCTCAGTGGCAGGGGCGGCCTGCATGCCCCCTGAGCTTCGGGCTCTCCCCAGTCGGGCCTCGCGCAGTAGCGCACGCTCTTCCAACTCCAGCAACAGGCGTGCAGCAGGACTACGTGGGCGCTCGGGCTGGTGTGTGCGCAGGTGCGAACGCAGCAGAGCCCGCTGCGCCGCACGGTGGCCGCAGTGAGGGCACTGGAAGGCCTGCGCGCCTGGGTGTGCCCGCAGGTGCAAAGCCAGGATAGAGTTGAAGCGGAAGCGCTTCCCGCATACAGGGCAGGGGAAGCGCCGTTCGCCTGCACGACTCTCAGACCAGCTCACTGCTCCCATCCCAGGTGACCCTGTGCTCACGGCTGGCCCGTTGGAGTATCGCTGCAGATCCAGCTCGCCGTCGAAAGCTGGCGGCGACGAGTGGCCGCTCGGGGCGCGGGGACGTGAGCCCTGTGGAGAAAGATCTGCATAGAGCAAAGGGTGAAGGTAGAGCTGTAAAGGAAGCAAGGGCGTCGCCTCGAGGGCCAGAAAGACGACACGAGGGAAGGTGGGCTGGGGTCTGAACTAGGAACACAGGGTGCCACTCACCTCGGGAAGTTGGGGGGGCTGTGTGGGAATCGAGATGTCAGGGCCAAGGAGTTAACTTCTAACAATGGGAGGTCAAAGAGAGAGAGAGGTAGGCAGGAGAGGGAGTATACAGTTGTAGGTAGGTACTTGTAGGTTGAAGTCAGAGCTTCACTCACCTCCATGGACCCCCTTCACATTCTTTGGTTCTGGGGAGTGCAGGGAAGAGGAGGAAAGGCTGCTAATGAAGGCAACAGGTGCTGTGGAGCTAAAGCAAGAGACAGATTTGGAGGAAAAGTGAGCCCTAGTTTTCAGCAGTAAAGTCACTCCCTACCCCTAGACTCTCAGCACTCTGTATTCCAAAAACCAATCCCTTCTCCCTACTTGCATCTTGAGGCACGAAAGGGCTGCTTTACTCAAAAGCTGTACCCCTTGATTTGCTAAGCCCACCAGCCTCCCAGATAATTCAGACCGCTTCCCCAAATTCTGTATTTTAAATGCACGGTCTAGAACAACCACAGCTACCACCCTACCCCCTGGTGGTAGGGAAAACCATCACAGTATGCCCTCCTCCCATGTAGGTTGGGCTGTACAGTGTGGTGAGCAAATGGGGTGGGCTTGACATGCTCCCCAGTTATCCAAGTGGGACCAGTTGCTCTGAGAACCCTGACCAGCCAGCCACACATCCTTCCAGGTTCCACAGTGCTTCCTTCTGCCCTTACCCTTTCTGTCTTTCCCCCCTTCATTCTCCCTCCCTCTGCCTGGATTCCTGATCCATTCATTTCCATTCATTACAGAGACTCATTCATGCATGGGAGAGAAACACCTCCCAGCAGCAGAGTCTGAAGACAGACAGAGGGGGAGGGGCATGAAGGGGGAGGGAGCAGAAGGAATGAAGAGAGAGTTGGGGGAGGAGTGGAAGTTAAGGGGCACAGCTAGCCTGGGGAAGGGGTTAAAAACTGCAAATACCGTATAGGATTCATCCCCTTGTTTCAAACCTTGGAGTCTGCAGTATGATGGGGCATCTGAGCCCCTTTGTCCAGGGCTGTTCTGAGGCAGGCTTTCCTCCTCTCTGCAGGGGAGAGGCTCCCTCACACAAGAGGAGGATTACACTGGCTCTGAGCTCAAGAGGCTGGAGTGAGGGACGGGGGGCGGGGCTGGGCCATCTGCACAGATAGGGACTCAGCACATGCTCTGAGCAGGAAGGGGTTAAAATTCTCCAGGCTAAAATTCCCTAGGCCTGGGACTTGCAGAGCTCCAGTGCTGGGGAAGAAGAACATTGAGAGGAAGAGGATGGGGGGTGGGAGGGGGATACTGATCCTAAGCTGCAGAGGAGTTCAGCATGAGGACTTAGAAGAAACCCCAGGATCAAGATTCATGGAAGTAGGCCTGGAGGATGACCAGAAGTCATCTAGTCTACCTTTCTGCCTCGTATAGAATTGTATCTGGTCAAGGCTAAATGAATGTGGGCCTAACTTTTTTTTTTTTTTTTTTTTTTTTTTGCCTAAGAAAGAGTATTTGAGATATAAAGAACTTCCTTACGACAGGCATCATGAAACTGAAATGGGTTACTGAGAAAGAAAAAGATTCAGGCATTACTTTGCCTAAGGATCTTTAATGGAAAAGAACTGGGCCAAGCGTCAACCTGCCTGTCAGCAGAGAGAAAAAGCTCTGGAGGTCCAAGGCTTCTTCAATTTTTGACATTTATTGTATGTGTTAAGACTCCATGAAGGGGCAGGTACCTGTTACATGTGGAATCTGGGCTATACGATTATTAATAGCAGACGATTAATTAACAAAGTGTCCTTGTCCAAGGGTCACTAGGCGACTTCCACTACCATTTAATATGTGTATTTCTGTAGCTTCAAATTAGGGCACCCTCTCTCATCCTCTGGATCTTTTCCTGGGACTAAGAGCCTCACCAGGCTCACCGAATAGTGTCACAAAAGGTGAATTAGAATAGGACTGAGATGTACAAGGCTATTGTAGGCCTGGTCTGAACATTGATAACCCTACAAACTTCACTAAATCACTTAACTTCCCAGTTTGCTCAACAATAAAATAGGGGATTGGACTAATTTATATGTTAGTCCCTTCCTACTAAAAAAAAAAAAAAATGTTTGTGGTTCTAAGTCACAGGACTCATTTGGACCCCAGAGAGATGTTAAAACAAATGGTCATCCCTTCAGTACCATGGAGAGTGCAGTGGGCTACCACAGAAGCCACTTTGGCCACCTCAGTACCATAGATAGAGCTATGAGGTGCTAGAGGGGCTGTTTGCCATTTTAGCATCACAGATACAACACAGAAAAGCTAGAGCATTTTTTTTGTTGTTCCTATCTGGAAACCATAAAAGAAAAACCAGTGGTACCACAGGGATTATTTTGGCCTTTTGGATGTCACTGAAAATAGAAAGAGCTAATAGAAAATAGATGTAACTAGAAGAATTTTAATTAGCTATAAGAAGCGTCCTGACAGTTACAGTTTGTACATCCTGGAATGAGTTACTGAGGCATCATATTTGGGTCCATCACATTCTGTTGCTCTCCTGGGGATTCCCGGAACATCCTGGTGTACAGCCAATCTGGTATATTCAGAGGAAGCAGATGGTGGTGGGGGGGGGATGCTGGGAATACTGCATGGTCATAGCTGACTAACCTATGGGCACATACTCTGATTCTGAGAAGATCCTAGGGCCCCTAAAACTGTCTGTAGGATAGCAAGCAAAATCTCATATGAAGCTGGCCTCATATCTGAGGCAAGAAGAGTGGGAATAGGGCAAAGCTTCCTCTCCCAAAACAAAACAATGATAAACCACTTTGCACATAGCAGTTTCCAGAACAGAAATAGAGTGATATGCAAGAAGGCCCAGACTGAAGCTGAACTCCCCAGCAGGGAAAGTTTCCCCAGAGGGTGGCCTAAAATCAACAAAACTAACCGAGATACCTTCCTAGGCCCAATCAAGATCTCCTGAATCATCTCTGTGTCAAACCAGGTTCCAGACACCTGATCCCATGATTTTTTCTTGGTAGGGGAAAGAAATGACAGGGACTGGGATACCAGCAACTGCCTTGGAACTGAGGTCATGTGTGTATTGCCCGTGGGCAATAATCACAGAGTTTTCCATAGTCAGGATTTAAACACTATCCTCGACACTTGGCCAGACAGCAGCACTGACCTACTTTCCACCCCCACTGGGAAACAGGGGTTATCTTGCCCTTATTTGGATTCTATAAGGATGCAGGGCCAGGGATAGGTATCAGAAACCTTTCAAAATCAACAGGCCTATTATCCTCAGGTTCTGGAGCAGCTGGTAGGGAAGTGGATGTGGACCACTAAACCTTAGTTAAGAAGGATGAAATGGTTGGTGAAAAAACTTAGAAACAACAATGACAGGTACATAGAAGTATCTATCTCCTAAATGGACCACAAAGACTGTCCCTCAAGTTTTGTAATTCAAAAGTTTCTAGGGTCACAGTATAAGGAGCAAGGGTTCAGGACTTCTGGGGTCCAGCTGTAACTGTCTCTTGTCACCTCTAACACAACAGTTTTCTGTCTTGAGAATCCTACACCTCCCAAATCTGCTAACAATTATGATTATCACTGCACTAGATGGGGTTAAAAGGAAAGGGAGCTTCTTAGGTGGTCTAGAGTCAAGACTACCTTGATCACACATACATCAGTAGTTTTATGGTCTCCTCTTCAGGGCCCTCTGAACCTCACTGCTCAGACAGCTCCTCCAAACCCACTCCACTGTGCAGCTCGCTAGCCTTTTTGGACTGAGTTCTTGGTAAAGCCTCCTTCCCTCCTTCTTTCTGTCCTCATTCTCCTGAGCTGAGGACATGGAACCTCAGCCATGGACTCCAAAGGTACAGCAGAGGGCGAGAGGAAGGCACATCTGCTCACCTGCTGCCACCCCACTATGGGGAATCTTATCCCAGAGGCATGTCCTAACGCAACCCCGATTTTGATTTTGAAAGTTCTGGAGGACCTGGGTTTGGGGAAGGGGGACATGTAGCCAGCCCTAAGTCCCCTTAACTGGCGCTGACCCTAGAAAAGTCAGTCTTAGCACCCACGTGAGCCTCAGTCTTCAGACTGGGAAGTAGGGGTGATCGAGGGAGCCTCTGAGAAAATCCCCCTCCCAGAAATAGATTGCTAAGTAGTGTAGGACCTGCAATCTGCCCGAGAGGTTTCTCCAGCAGCACCTCAGACCCCTCCCCAGGAAGATAAGCCAGAAGAATGATGGGGGGCAGGGTTGAGAGATAGGGAGGCCAAGGCTCAGCTACCCCCGGCCAGGAGAACAAAAGCTGAGTTACAGCCGCCTCCGCTGCTGCCGCGGGCCGAGCTCTTTGTGACACTTTGTTTGGGACGCAAAGAGGGAAGCACCCCCCCATCCTCTCCCCTCCCCCGCCACCCCGTGCTCCCGGAGAGTTTGGGCTCCTTCCCCCTCCCCCACCAGCCCTACCTGGGCCGGGGGCTGGGGGGGGTGCACATCCACTCAGGCTCGCGGCTCTGCCGCCCCTCACCCCCAGGCCCCTCGCGCCCTGCCTTCGGGCCCCTACAAAGACACCCCCCACCTCCGCCCCCACATCCCCCCCAGCTGGCCCTTCCTTTTGGTGTCTGCTCCCCCAGCTCCTCCACCTGGCCCCCCCTCCCTCGGGGCCCCCCAGCTCTCCAGGCTTCCGAGGCCGCCACCCCCACCCCGCCCCCCCAGAAGCTCTGGGCGAAGTTTGCTTGGGGCCGAGCCGGCGCCCCTCCCCCGCCCCCGCCCCCTGCACCTGCTCCGAGCCGGGCGCGCGGAGCGGGCCCCCCCTCCGGGAGGGGGGGAGGGGGCCGGGGGCGGGGGCCGGGTGGCGGGCGGGGGGGGCCCGGGAGTGGGGGGAGCGGCTACTCACGAGCCCCGGGCGGGCGGCGGCGGAGCGGGCGGCGGCGGCGGCGGCGGCGGGCGGCGGGCCGGCGGCGCGGGCGTCAGCGTTACGTGGGGCCGGGGGAGATGCGCCGGGCCCCGGCCCCCCCCGCCCCCGGCCCGGCCCCCGCCCCCTCCCCGGTCCCCCGCCCCCGGCCCTGGCCCGCATTGTGTGCGGCGGGAGGCGGCCCGGCCATTAGCATGCGGGGGGCGGCGCGGCGGGATTGGGAGCCGCGCGGGAGCCGGGCTCTGGCTCCAGGGACTGGGAGCTGGGGACCCCGGGAGCCGCGAGAGGCGGCCGCCAGGGGCGGGGTGCGGACGGTTTGGAGACGGGGGGCACTGTTGGAGGGAGGGAGTGAGGGAGGGAGCGGGGGTGGGGCGCACAGACGATTCCAACAGGAGACTGGAAGAGATTTTGAAAGGTCATCTCGTCCTTCCCCCAGCCTCCAAGCAGCACTGCCCCTCCCACCCTAAACCCGGACATACCAGGGAAGGAGTTGGCTCTGCCGCTCTTTCTGCCCCAACATGCACAGACTCGGGAAGTTCTTCCTGGGGTTTTATCTCAAAGCCTCTCCCTTACAATTTCTGTCTCTCTTTTGGGGGAGGAGGAGGGGCGATTATAGAGAGAGTTAATGTCGGCCGTATAAGAAACATTATTAAAGTTACTCTTCGGTCCTTTCCGTTCTTGATAAACAATTCCTGCTCCTTCCTCTCGAATTCTATTTTCCATTCCTCAAGTCACTTTCATGGCTCTTCAATACAACAAATATTTACTGAGTGCTTACTAAGTGCCAGGCACTGGGCTCAGCGCTGTGGGGGATGAAAAGAGAAGTGGTATCTTCCTTCCAGGCGATTGTAGTCTAGACTACAAACTGGTAAGTAGTACACTCAGATTTAGTCAATATTTACTGAATGCCTGTTCACCTATCTAATAGTATATAATCTTTCCAATAACCCTCTATAATAAAATTAGTCCCCATTTACAAGTAAGAAAAATGAGGCTTCAGGGAGTCTCTTTCTCCAATGGCCTGCAGGCTCTGGGGTCCTCCGTGCAAGCCCAACATCTCACATCGCCAGCAAATAAAATTAATGCACATGGGAATCGAGGAGGAGTACACACACAACGGTTTTCTGGATCCCTTTAAAATGTGACTCCCACTCGCTGGGAAAGAAAAGAGTAGATACGATGCCCCGCCGATGTTGGCACAGTATGGATGGGACAGAAGTGGCTTACAAAAAGGTCACTTGCTTCCCAGGACTCTGCCTCCTGGTACTAACTTCTGGGGTCCTCTGGCATAGTCCCCTCTTATCGTCAGCAACAAGAAATAATAATAGTGATGATGATGATAGACACTAACATTGAGCACTTATGTGCCAGGTTCTGGGCTAAGCTCTTCTGCCATGCTGAAAGCAACCCCTTGAGGCTGGTATTATTTAACTTCCTTTTACAGATAAGGGAACAGAGAGATTAAGCAACTTGCCAAGGGCCCCCAGGTAGATCTGGGATTTGAACAGAGATCTGGTTGCCTCCAGACCTCAGGCTCTGTACCAAGATGAGCCTTTCCTATTATATCTTTAATCTATAGAGTATATTTGGGCCCAGCTGGTTGTGCTTCTGGCTGTAGAAATGTGTCCCCAGCTTAGCTTCTGAATAACACCTTTAGTGTACGGGCATCAAGCTTATCAGTGTGACCGCATCAGCACCACTAAAGTTATTAAGCACCCACCCCGAATCAACAACTCTTCACAGTCATATCGTTAGCCCCCTTTTATCAGTGAACAAACTGAGGTTCAAATAGGTAGAAAAATGTATCTAGTAGGCCACACATAGTGGCTCACACCTGTAATCCCAGCGGTTTGGGAGGCCAAGGAAGGAGTATCTCTTGAGCCTAGGAGTTTGAGACCAGCTCAGGCAACATGGTGAGACCCTGTCTCTACAAAAAATTTAAAAATTAGCTAGACACAGTGGCATGTGCCTGTCATCCCAGCTACTTGGGAGGCTGAGGCAGGATAATTATTTGAGCCCAGAAGATGGAGGCTACAGTGAGCCATGATCGTGGCACTGCATTCCAGCCTGGGCGACAGTGAGCCTCTGTCTCAATATAATAATAATAATAGGCTGGGCATGGTGGCTCATGCCTGTAATTCCAACACTTTGGAAGGCCAAGGCGGGTGGATCACTGGAGGTTGGGAGTTCGAGACCAGCCTGACCAACATGGAGAAATCCCATCTCTACTTAAAAATACAAAATTAGCCAGGCATGGTAGAGTATGCCTGTAATCCCAGCTACCTGGGAGGCTGAGGCAGGAGAATTGCCTGAACCTGGGAGGCAGAGGTTGTGGTGAGCCGAGATCAAGCCATTGCATTCCAGCCTGGGCAACAAGAGTGAAACTTCCACCTCCAGTAATCATAATAATAATGGATCTAAGATCACACAGATGGAAAAGCAGCAGAGCTAAGATTTCAGTCCAGGTCTGTCTGGCTATGAGGCACCTTCTCTCTCAAAAATATTAATTGTTGCAATAGTATCCTTTCCAAGACTCACTATTTGAGGACCATCTATAT
>NW_022436999.1:14159129-14166072 GCF_009761245.1 Sapajus apella
ACACACACACACACACACACACACACACACACATATATACGGCCATCTGCAGGTTATCATTGAATCAAAAACAATTCCCACTATAAACAGGACCCCCCATCCACTTAGTGTTCAATTCAGAGTAAAACCTTCAAGAAAGGGAAGGGAGACTGTCCAGAAAGTGAGAGGCAAGAAAGCCACTGGAATTCAACCTTACCTGGTCTGGGGGCAAAGCTGCAAGTAGTAATGACAGGGGACCAATACAGACAGAAAGTAAGGTCTCTAGGGAAGGACAAGTAATGTGAGGGGGAAGCCAAAGAAAGGTGTAAGATTATATGGAAATGAGGAGATATTGAGGTCCAGAGTGATAGTGTCCCTGAGGATGAGGTTAAGTTAAACCAGAAGAGGAACCCAGGATGGGCAGAAATGGGGGTAATGAGAAATGGGAATAGAGTGGGGTCAGGCTAGATGTCTTGTGGAGTGAACTGAGGCTGGTATGTACCCAGGGCCACTCCCTAGATCCTTAGGTCTTCATAGAAACCTTTGCCCCACCACACCCCATCCCTGACAGCCTTTCTCTGCCAGGACAAGTTCGTCGTCTGCTCTGAGCTATCAAGCCCCTCAGAAGTCCTAGGACCCAGCTGGGTCCCATCCCTTTGGAGTAGCTGCTTCAGACTAGGTAGGTGTGAGGCCCAGGACCTCAAATCCCTGGATATTGGGAGTGGGCAGAGGTGTAACTGAAAGATACGTTGTTGCATGTCCTGTCTCCTAATAGACAGAACCCATAATGCATTTTTCCCAGCCTAGGAAGCACCTAGTTCTTGTGGGTAAAGGAGCCATGGAAGATAGAGCTGATCAGCAAGAGCAGGAGAGACACAGCCTTCGTCTGGAAAAGCTACAACGCTGGGCAAGGCACAGGCAGAGTGGGCACCTCTTGGTGCTGGCGGTGAGGCCAGGCTACCCCATCCCAGGTCTCAGCATGTCCACTTGTACCCAATTCAGTTCTGTCCATTTATCCATCCATGTTGAGTGAGCACCTACCATGCGCCAGAAAATGTGCTAGGTTCTGAATGGGAGGAGGGTGGAGAAAACATAGAAATAAACAAGGCAAGACCCTTAATCTCCAAGTGGCTTCCATCTTGTGGGGAAAACATACAGGTAAGTAACTAAACTACAATATGAGGCAGAAAAAATTAAATGATACTTAATTTTTAATGATCACTTCCTTCATTGCTCTGGGTTGACTGCTTTCCTCCACCCTGCATAAAATCCTATTTGCTGATCTCTAAAGAGGTAGGAGTTATGAGAAGGGAAGGGAATCCCTGACAGTTCCTCCTCAATTACCCTCCCCTGACCCCTAGGTGAGCCAGCTATGGCTGGCAGTGGTTGTGGTGCCCTTTGCCCTCTCAGTCGCCTGCCTGAACTCTGATTGTCACATGGCTACAGCGCTGCCTCTTGGGCCTGGAGTCTCAGTAAGACCCACCACAAGGGAGGGTGGAAGGAAAGTCCCAGGGCCCCTTCCTAACAGAACCAGAGCTCAACACTTGCCCTTCTCACCATTCAGGGTCTCCTCACTGGGATTGTCACCCTTGAGCTTCGCAGAGCACCCCGCCTCTGGAAGGTGAGAGGGAAGAGAATACAGTACTGTCCTCCCACTCCCTAAAACAGACACCTACACCCCTCAGCCTAGGAAGTAAGTGGCTAAGTGTTGACTTGCCCTCTCAGCTGTCACCATTGACTGGCCTCAATGACTGAGGAGAGAAAGCAAAAAAGTTAGAGGGCTTTTGGCCCTGTTTGGAGGCTTAGAAGCAGGAGGTGAGTTTTGTCTTCAGATAGGCTGCAAGTGGGGATTGAGGTTGGAATGAGTCCTGAGGCTGGGCAGGACTGAGCTAGCTCACTGGCAGGTGCAGGCCATGATGATATTCAACACCTTCAACTTGATCTTGGGTTTCATCGTGGTGGTGGTCGAGGTGATGAAGACAGCCTTGGGGCCTGCCCCAACTGCCCCCTCCAAGGTACTGGCAAATGAAGGGGAGGTGGGAAGATGAGGAGACAAGAGATGGAGAGCAAAATGGGCAGGGGCAAACAGGTGCGGGATCCCTGCATTCTCAGCCCTGTCTACCTGCAGCAGGCTGGCTTGCTGGTGCTGGAGCTCAGTGCTGAGGCCTTCACCCTAGGGGGAGTGCTGGTCTCAGTGCACGCCCTATTCTTGCTGAGCCAGAGGAAACCCGGATGCTGCAGGAGCCAGAGTCTACACTACCAGGAGCTGCAGGAGGTATGGGGGCAGGGAGGAAAGAATGAATAGCTAGTTGCCAACTAATTTTTCCACTGGCTATCCTGGTCAGTGGCACTTAAGGAAAAACGATGGGGCAGGAGGTCCTAGAAAAGAAGAGGTCCTAGAATGAAACTGATGGGCTTTCGCTGGCTTTGGACATTTCTCCCCTAGTGGTGGGTAAGAGGGAATTGGGAATCCAAATGATTGAGGTTAAAAGAGTGGGAAAGCATTAGGAAGCTGCCTAAATATTGAAAGGACTATGGGAAACAGGATTTTAAAAATGGGCAGGAGAAAGCAGTTGCTTCTGTCTGGAGTTTCTTCTTTCTCACCTCTACAATTTGCTCACACCTGTCTCTGGTTTTCAGGGCTTCTCTGAGTTGGAGGAGATTCCTGGTTTGGAGAATGGTCCCACGGTGGCCAACACAGGAGCAAATGAGAGGGCGGGACAGCGGGAACAGACACCTGTTGCTCTTCTTCCACCCTGAGAGAATGCTCTCCAGACATTCCTGCATCCCACCCCACCAAACTCAGAAGTTAGCTGGGATCCCTTGAGTCCAATATGAAGTCCGGGAGTTCCTTCAGTTTTCACTCAGAGCAGGCCCCTTTTTCGTTCCTTCCCTGTTAGAGGAAGATACACCTGGACGTTCGAATATATCCTCACCTCACCACCCTGAAAATCTGCTTTCTCCCTTCCATACATATCCTCCCTCCCCGTCACCTCCCTACAGAGCTTCACATCTGCCTCATCTCACTCTTCGGTCCACCTTTTATAATCCCATCCACTCCAAACCCCGGATCCTGCACACGCCAACTCCCTGAATCCAATTCAGGAGTGTTCCAGTTCCCCTTTCGATCCAGCTCCTTTCTACTGCTGCGAAGACTACAAGTCCCAGGATGCCCTGCCGGCCCGTGAGCGGCTGGGAAATAAAGAGCCTTCCCTCCGCGGTGGGGGCGCTGTGGATGTGCTGAGCGGCGCGAGGCGGGGAAGTCTGGGCCTAGCCTAGCGCTTCCTCAGACGCGACCACTGGCCCCGCGTTCAGGGAGGAGCCGGGCGGGCGGTCCTGCACTGGCGTGCCGCTCCCCCAGCCACTGCAATTGACAGCTGGCTCTGGGTCGCCAGCCCTGCGCTGGCAGCTTCACAGACTGGCGAGGGCCCGGAGTTGGCGCTTGGCAGAGCTGAGGCTTCCCAGATGCTGTCGCCGCACCCCCTCGCAAGAGGGCGCAGGTCCGATGTCCTGAGACTTGGAGCGCGCGCGAGAAAGGGGTTGGAGATGATGAGTCAGAAAAGCAGGGCGTTTCTCGTCCCCTCCCCTGGGGCCTGGGCGCCGAAGGAGGAACAGGCTTGCTGGGCAGGCGGATAGAGGGTCGGCAGAGGGAGGGACGTTGCGACCCGCGTCTCTCCCTACCGCTTTCCCGCCTCTTGCGAGCACGCCGGTGTAACGAGCCGGCGCTGTAGCCACCCTTTCTCTCCAACGCGTGAGCGGGACTGCGCAGGCTCGGCGTCTGGTCTGACCCGCCGACCTTTGATCCCGGCTGCGATCGGGTTGCTGAACTTGTGGCTGCGTTCAACCCCCACCGTTTGTGACCTTTGCAAGTGTGCAAAGATAACAGGCTCGCGTGGGCTTGGGAAAAGCCCAGGAGGACTGGGAGTCCCAGTAGCAGCAGCAGCTGGGCAGCTTACTAGCCCCTAGAAACTAGAAATTGACCAGAGCTGGAGTACCAAGAGAACTCACCCCAAATTCACATACAGTAGTGCCCGGGATGGCTGTTCGCCTCATTCTCATTTTTGTTCCCACTTGAGAAGGCTTCTTTCCCTAGAGAATGCTGCTTCACCTGGCCTAAACAGGCCCAGGCACCAGTGAGTACAGAGCGCAGCCTGGCTGCCTTGCCTTGGCATTGCAGTGGCGCCTGCTGCAGCTCATCTGTGACACCTTGGAAGAGTGGTAATAATCTTCCTATGACAAGGTTAAGTGTGAGTACTAGTGGGTGGGGACAGTTCTGGGATCAGGCTCTGAAATGGAGAAAAGATCTAGGTCTTCTGCATTTCTTCCTCTCCCCCAGTCTAATTGCCAGTGTAATGGAGAGCTCATGTGTGCAGGGCTGAGAAAAGAATAATTTTCTTGAAAGTCAGAAGATGGTAGATGAGGAAGCTGAGGAAAGAAAATTAACAATTTGTTTTCCAGGTTTTAGTGATGTGATAAGATTAGTTGTTGCATTCTAGTTCCTAGGCAAGCTTGATGGCGATGGAAATTAACCTGCATCAGTCAGATTAGGCTGGGCTGTGGTAAATGCCAAAACCACAGTGGCTTAAAACCACACAGGTTTATTTCTCATACTACGTGTCCAAAGTAGGCTGGCAAGGGGTTCTGCTCATTGCAAGTGTTTCAGGTACCCAAGTTCACGGAGCGCCACCATTTTGAGATCCTGCCCTGTCACTAGGAAGGTTAAGGTTATACCTGGTCAGAATGTGAAGTAAGCATGAAGGACTGTTCTTAGACTCTTAAATGCTGCCCTGAAGGGATACATTCATGTCACTTCGACTCATTCAGTAGCCAAACCAAGTCATATGGCCACACCCAACTTAAGGAAAGCCAGAAAGGCAATGCCTGCAAGGAGAGGGGAAGCAGAAATACTTCATTAAAAGAAACATAGTTGGCCAGGCTTGGTGGTTCGTGCCTCTAATCCCAGCACTTTGGGAGGCCGAGGTGGGTGGATCACCTAAGGTCAGGAGTTCAAGACCAGCCTGGCCAACATGGTGGCTGTCTCTACTGAAAAAATAAATAAATAAAATTAGGAGAGCATGGTGGAGGGTGCCTGTAATCCCTGCTACTTGGGAGCGTGAGGCAGGAGAATTGCTTGAACCCGGGAGGTGGAGGTTGCAGTGAGCCAAGGTGGCACCACTGCACTCCAGCCTGGGAGACAAAGCAAGACTCTGTCTCCAGGGGAAAAAAAAAAAAAGAGAAACAGAGTTAATCATTTGTGATGATTTTTGAACAGCTTAGCAGTTGAAATTTAACTGTTCCAGCAGTTATGCCCATATCTACTTTTTTGGTTTAGTTTCATGAACCCTTAAGTGAAGTTCTTACTAGAAATTTTTCCTCAAAAAAATAATAGGACTGGGAACCAGGAAACCTAGATTCTAATTCTGTTGCTTGGGCAAGTCAAACCTTTCTGAACTACCTTTTGTTCACTTGGAGGTTATAGTAATAATATTTATTCTCTCTACCTTACTAGAGTATCAAGGCTAAAATAAAATCACACAAGGAAAAGTACTTTAAAACTATAAACCACTTCAGGTGTTGAAAATAAATTGCCTGTAGAAGTGGTTTAAATGATAATTTCTTAAAAATCAAGAGCCAGATTCAGCTATAGTCCTTCAATCATCAGTCTGCATTAGACAAACAGTAGCAATTCAGGTTTTGGATACATGATACAGTTCACATAGATCTTGCAAAGTCCAAGAGCCTTAGATTAAACATTAAATTCTTAAAACCTTTCTGATAAAACTTCATCATAGCCTCTAGGGCACTGGTTCTGAGAGAAGGGTCATTTTGTTTCTCAGGATATTTTGCAATGTCTGGAGACCTATTTGTTAGTCACAACTGAGGAGTGGGGGAGGTGGAAATATGTAACAATGGAAGGTGCATTAGATGAGAAGTCAGATTTGGGATTTGGTTCCAGTGCCACTAATGCCGCTTTCCTGTGCATTATCCTCTGCCAGCTGCAAGCAAAGACTGTTTGAGACTTGTCCTGTGTTCCTCATTATTCCCCCTCCACACTGCCTATTGCCAGAGTCCCAGGCTGCTCCATGACAGTGTTCTGCTTTGCTGCAGTGATTCCCAGCAACCACTGTATCTGCCTCTTTCTTCATTAGTTTGGCAGCCTCTGTGGAGGTCACTCATTTTACTTGAATGGGAACTTCACAGAAAGAAGAAACTGACAAGGTTTCCACTGACGTCAGTGTTCAAAGACCGTGACCCCTATCTCTTCTTTTAAACATTAGAGAAATTCAGTTCATGTTATGTGGCTTCATATGCAGATGTGGCGCATTGGTGGTTGGGAAATTATCCAAGCAAATAAATTTGACCCTCATTTCTTTGAAATTCTGCCATTTATTCTGGCTTTTAACACATAATTATAGACAACTGACGATATTTCACAAATGAACTCTTCGTTTCCTGAATCTGCTTTTTGGCAAGATGGCTCAGGTTTCGTGTCCGGGGCTGTGTCCTCTGCTGCCATCTCGTGGTCTCTTGGCTGTCCAGGTCAAGGTCTCACAAAGCACCTTTCCTAAGGTAATGGCATTGGGCAGTGGCTTAGTTGGGGAAAGACTCTCCTCTCCTCGGTGTGGGTGCTCCCAAAGTTCCTCCTCTGCAGTGGGTCCCTGAGGGCAGTAGCACACTCCACCTGGCTGGAAACCTGGGCCTCACAATGAGGCAGGAGGCAGAGACCCCCTCCCAGTTGTCTACACCCACTTGGGTCTCTGTGTCTGTTATGCAGTCCTGGCCAGGAACCACCAAATTCGGTGAACCCAACTGCCCAGGAGTAATTGGAGCTGACCTCACTTGCTTGGCCTGAAGAATGCAGTCTTTTGCCACTTGCCACAGGGGGCTGTGACGTTCTTATCAGTAAGAAATGAAGACTCTCCCATCAGGTTTCTAGATTCTTTTTTTTTTTTTTTTTTTTTGA
>NW_022436999.1:14166172-14198458 GCF_009761245.1 Sapajus apella
GAGACGGGGTTTCACCATGTTGACCAGGATGGTCTCGATCTCTTGACCTCGTGATCCACCCACCTCGGCCTCCCAAAGTGCTGGAATTACAGGCTTGAGCCACTGCGCCTGGCCGGTTTCTAGATTCTAAACCCACACAAAATGGGCCTAGACAAGAAAACAGAAGGGTGTGTTGCTCTTTGTCCACACCTTTCATCCTGGCGGGCCCAGCCAGTGCTGCCTCAAATTTGACATTTGATTGATGGACTGCGGGGGACAGTGGCAGTGGTATGGTCATGAGTCACTGTGTTTCCTATAACTATGACAGGATCTATGTACTACAGTGATCAGAGGTCCATCTCCAGGGAACTGGAAATGTGAGAGACTGCCCTGACCTGGGCTGCTGCTGCTCGTGACTGAGCAGGAAGAAAAGAGGCAAAAAATGTTTTTAGTTGCTATTTTTTTCATTGTGATAATGTGTGTATGTGTGTGTGTATATATATATATATATACACACATATATCTGTATATATATGTTTTATATATATATATATATATGGTTAAAAACCTTCTCATTGCTAATACAAATTTGTACAACTTTCCCCTAGTTGTTAGCCCACTTCCCTGTCTCCACCCAGTTCCCATAACCCCTAATCCCAACCTTTTCAAAAAAAAAAAAGAAGAGGAAGGGAAGGAGAAAGGGAAGGAGGAAGAGGTGGAATATGACTGCTTTTGGTGTTTGCTTTAACCTGATGTCCCCATTATAATAATTCAGAAGGAAAGGCCTCCTCATATAATTTCCTAGGGCCTCAGGCCAGAGAGAGCCATACTTAAAGGTAAATTGCTACTAAGCTGGCATGTGTTGCTTCTTAAAATTCAGATGCCATTTACTGTCACCTTGTTTCTTTTATGTTTGTTCTTGTTTGCCTATTTTTATTTTTCCTGACTTATTTCATTTATATTTTGTGTTACCTGTTTTTCTTCGTTCCTTTTAGCATCTGAATCTTTGGTTCATTTTTCTTATCAGAAGCTTTTCCTAAGTTCTGTCCAGAGTGAATGAATTTTCTTTGTTGATTCTTGACAGTCTTCCTTTGCCATTGTAAAGTTTTCTTTAAAATGTTTTTACCCAAGTCCAAACTTCCAAGATATAATTTATTTGCTTTGCCTCTTTATGTGCTCCTCTCTTTATGTATAAAGAAAATGCTGGCCGGGCACGGTGGCTCACGCCTGTAATCCCAGCACTTTGGGAGGCCAGGGTGGGCAGATCATGATATCAAGAGATCAAGACCATCGTGGCCAACATGCTAAAACCCCATCTCTACTAAAAATATAAAAAATTAGCTGGGCATGGTGGTGCGTGCCTGTATAGTCCCAGCTACTCAGGAGGCTGAGGCAGGAGAATTGCTTGAAACCAGAAAACAGAAGTTGCAGTGAGCCGGAATCGGGCCACTGCACTCCAGCCTGGCGTTAGAGCAAGACTCTGTCTCAAAAAAAAAAAAAAAAAAAAAAAGAGAAAAAGAAAACGCTATGTGCTCACTTACTCTTATTCCTTTTTTTTTTGAGACCAGGGACTGCTCTGTCACCCAGACTGGAGTGCAGTGGCATGATCTTGGCTCACCACAACCTCTGCGTCCTGGGCTCAAGCCATCTTCACACTTCAGCTTCCCGAGTAGCTAGGACTAGAGATGTATGCCACTCCATCTGGCTAATTTTTGTATTTTTTGTAGAGAAGAGGTTTCACCATGTTGCCCAGCTGGTCTCCAACTCCTGAACTTAAGCGATCCACCCCCCTCAGCCTCCCAAATTGTTGGGATTATAGGCATGAACCACCGTGCCCAGCCTGCTCTTATTCTTTATGTAAAGCTAAAGTCATAGCAGAGGAGAAACAGAATTTATTCTTTTGTAAATCTCAAAGATAATTATGATGAAAAGAAATTGTTCTTTGTGAACCTAAGAAGTGAAACTGGGTCCAGTGGTTACTTGTTACAGAGAGGCCAATTTTCAACTGAAAAATAGGAACTGAACACCTTACAAAAGATGAGATTCTTTAAAGTTAGGCTCTCAACCTGTGGATATGTTAGAGGTGTTTTGTGTAATGAACCTTCTCATGCACTGACAGGTTATTGAAGCAGATATTCAAATATCAGCTGAGTGGTTGAGTTAGATACCTTTTGATTTCTCTGCCAACACTCAGATTCCATTCATTGGCTATTCAGTGGTGGTGAAGTTTTTTAATTGACCCATCCATACTCTCCAATGTCTGGCCCTGGGCAAAATTATAAAGTAAGATGCTGGTATTCCTCTAGTCCCCAGAACCAAGTGTATCAGTCCTGGCACTATTGATATTTGGGCCAGATAATTCTTTTTTATGGAAGACTGGTGCATTGTAGAATGCTAAGCAGCAACCTTGGGCCCTATGTACTTGATGTCGGTAGCACCCCTCCATCCAGTTGTGACAATCAAAAATATCTCTACACGTTGCCAGATGTCTGCTGGGATGCAAAATTACTTCTTTCTTTGAAAAACAATGCCTTTAAAGGATATGATAAGAAAGGTTTTAAGAACTTAATGTCAAATTTCTCAAGATCCTTGTATTTAAAAAGACCTACAAAGACCTATCATAACCAAACAGCACATCCAAAATCTGAATTCCTGCCCTAGCATTTGCCCCCGACTCCTCTTTTCTGAATTTTCTGTCTTGCATTATTGCAACCACATCAGGCCAATCTGGTTCAACTTTTATGTAACAAAGTTGTGAGTTATTTCTCAGTTGCCATGGACCCCAGGTTGAAAGTCATGTAACCTGAGCATGCACAGATGAACACATGTGCTACCCACACAAGAAACCTGAGTGCTCAGACCAAGAAGGGTGGGGGAGACTGAATTAAGAAGCAGACACCGCATAGCAGGATCCAGAATCCAGTCAGATGAGCTCTAGCATCACCTCATGGCAGGATCCAGTCATATTATGCCTCCTGGCATCATCTCATTGCAAAATGCAATCAGATGACACCTCATTACCCTGTGTTTATAAAACCCAACCCCCAGCTCAGAGAGACAGGTTTGAGCATTTCCTCCTATCTCCTTGGCAGTTGAATCATGCTGCTTCCCTGCTTAAAAGCTCTTCAGTCCTCCAAATCACCCACAAGATTAAGTCCAAGCCTTTTTAATGGTGCATGGAGCTCTGTGATTTGGCTCCTGCCCACTCTTCCAGCATCATCTCCCATGTTCCCTCTCTTGCATTTCACGATTTGGTGATAGCAGTTTGAGGGAGGTGGCATTGATATTTTTTTCATTACCAGAGCTTTCTATTTCATCTGTTATTTCAGTCTCAGAGTACATTCAGCATAGTACTACATTAGGGCAGCATACAACAGCGTCAGTATCACTTCCCAACTCTGTTGACTCTTCCAATGAAGACACACAAGGACACCAGTGATCTTTCAACATACCTGGCAATGTTAAAGTTTTTTTTTTCTTTTTTTTTCTTTTTTTTTTTTTTTTTTTTGAGACAGAGTTTCACTCATGTTACCCAGGCTGGAGTGCAATGGCGCGATCTCGGCTCACCACAACCTCCGCCTCCTGGGTTCAGGCAATTCTCCTGCCTCAGCCTCCTGAGTAGCAGGGATTACAGGCACGCACCACCATGCCCAGCTAATTTTTTATATTTTTAGTAGAGACGGGGTTTCACCGTGTTGACCAGGATGGTCTCGATCTCTTGACCTCATGATCCACCCGCCTCGGCCTCCCAAAGTGCTGGGATTACAGGCTTGAGCCACCACGCCCGGCAATGTTAAAGTTTTATGTTGACGTTGAGAACATCTTACTGGTGTTAAAAACTTGAGCTCTTTAAATGTTTGTTTAATCAAATTGCACCTTCTTTTTTTTACACTTTGCAAGTATCACATAGTAAATACATTATATTAATTAAGCAACTTGCCCTAGTTTCTGTATTGGGGATTTTAACATTATCGGTTGGATCTTTTGTTTTGTCATCTGCTGTTTTTCAGAATCTTTAAATAGCACATTTCCATGATGTCTGTTCCCTTCCATGTCTGTGGAAGCATAAAAAAATGTCTATTCCCCATTTCTGGTTTTCCTTACTCTAGATTAACACCGTGTCTTCAGTGTTGACCTCTTGGACCTGTTCCTTGTTTTCACAAGCCTCCTCAGTATTTTCTCCAAAACTGACATTTTCTTAACTCTTTATTGTTAGAATATCTACAGTTATGTGTCACATCTCTTCAATAGGCTGAGCCCCTGACAGAATGGTCTTCTCATAGATTGCAAGAATACTTTCAATAGGACTTGGTGTTGGTTCAGTGTATGTAAGACATATTCAGTATTTTATAAGATTTTTGGCATCCGGAATATTTTTAATCAGGTTGTTCAGTGTGACAAATATTTCTTCTTCTGGGCATCCCTCATTAATTAGGTTTAGGCATTCAGAAAATGTGTTGCTTGCCTTTTCAGTAAATAGTTTTTGTTCATTTTCTGCCATGCTAGTCCAAAAGGACCCAAATGGTTTTTCATTTTGTCCTTAAGACTCACACTAGGTAACTATTGAGTTAGGAGGCCTTTTCAGCACTGTTTCTTTGCCAGCTTTCCACTCATTCAGATGAGCTTTTCTCTCTTCTGAATTTTCTTTGGATTGAGTTGATCTACTATCAGCAGTTGGTTTTGCTATAGTATGTCTTCACTGGTCAATAGGTTTTGATTTTTCTATCAGTTTGGCATTAGAAGATGAAGCAGGAGTTGGGGGCGGTGGGTCACACCTGTAATCCCATGACTTTGGGAGGCTGAGGTAGGTGGATCCCTTGAGGCCGGGAGTTCAAGACCAGCCTGGACAATGTAATGAGACCCTGTCTCTAAAAAAATAAATTAAAAAAAAATAAGGTGAAGCAGGCCTGGCTACAATTTCACATTCTATGCTCCTTTTTTTTTTTTTTTCCCATTTATTTATTTTATTGCATTTTAGGTTTTGGGGTACATGTGAAGAACATGCAAAATTGTTGCATAGGAACACACGTGGCAGTGTGATTTGCTGCCTTCCTCCCCATCACCTACATCTGGCATTTCTCCCCTTGCTATCTCTCCCCAGCTTCCCACCCTTTTTTTTTTTTTTTTTTTTTTAACCTTTTTAAAACTTTCTTTGGTTTGGCAACCCTTTGTCCAATAGATCAGATGCTATGCTTCTTGATTGTGCCTTCTTTTCTATATCCTGAGAAGATCTGGTTTTGACACTAGATAAAACTGTTTTTGATTGTAGTAATTCTATTTTATGAGACTTTCCTGATTGTAAACAAAGCTGAAGTTCTACTGATGCCTTCTTTCATAGTATCCTGGGTATTATTGGATGATTTCTAATAAGAGATCGCACAAAGTTAGTGAGCATTACATTTGGTTTACCCCAGGTTACATTTAGTGCAACCCAGGGTCCTTGCACACACTGTGAACAAGTACACGCTTATAACTGTTGCACCTTGAATTTTTGTTGTTTCAAAAAGTTCCAGGAACAAACAAAACAAAACTCATTGGATCCAGAGATGCCCTCTGAATTGGAGATTAATTTGGCAAACTCCCCACATTACCATACAAAAAAATCCCACCCAAGGAGGAGTTTATTTGCCACTGTCTATACATGTGATGTATGAAGAAGCATAATCGATGACTTTACCTCTGCATACGATGACTGAGCTAAGCAGCTCAATACAAGCCCTGTTTTCAGCTTTGTTCTAGGAGAAACTGCTTTGGGAATTATCCGCAGTATTCTCCTTACTTGTTGCAAATAATGAAATCCCCTTGTTAAATTTTCCTTGGTTGTGGTCATTGGACTGTCACTGGTCAAGCGACTGAACTCACCCATTGTGTGGGTAACAGTGGCAGTCATATTTGAGGCTCTATTACTTTTCGCTGTTCCACTTTTGGTGTTTATAGGCTGAGGCTCTGTGGCTTTTGGAATAGTAATTGAAAATTTCTTTGTTGTTGCAAAACTCTCATCTTTGTCTTGTAGAGGTTTTCTAAATGAATTAATCTTAGACTGAACAATTTGGCCACAAGATTCCATCACAGACTTCTTGGGTATGTCAGCCTCTTGCTTTTGTTTTTCTTCAATTATTTGTTTCTGTTTACTATTATTGTTATGGTAAAATGTCTTATGTTAATGCCATACGTTGACGTTGGGGGTCATCTTCAGTTGGTAACAACTTCAGAGTTTATTATCCTCAAATTTATGTGTGACAATTACTGTAGTTGAATTGGTCAGTTCATTAGAAGGTTTTAAAGGAATGCAATTTTTACCACCATTGTATTATTTTTGTTTCTCATGAATCTGTTGACATTTTCTTTATCAGCCAGTTCTGATTTAAGTTTCAAAATATTTGTCTTTTCTTGGAACTGGTCCTCAAATGTCACCACTCTCTGGCCTCTATTGACATTACACAGCTATGATAGCCAGCTTACAGATTCCAGCCCAGGTCCTTATCATTCTTAGATGCAAAAAGCCTGAACAGTATCTGATTTTCTGATTTTCATGTTTATATGCAAAAAATGTTTTTCTTCTTAACAGAGGACTCTTGAGTCTGTCTTATTTGTTCTTTGAATACGAATTGGGCTTCAGGGGCCACTGCAGGTCCCAAGACATGGCTTGGGTATTTGTCACAGCCTGAGGTAAGGGGATCCATCTTCAGCTTTGACTCCTTCAGGCCAGAGCCAGTGAACATTGCCTATTTGTTTTTCTTGTGTAGTGAAAATCACAATTGAATACTGTGTGGCACCCATTTTGCTTTGATTCACACCATTTCCTTAGTGCCACTCAGCAATTAGTGAAATGATCTCTGGTATTGCACAAAAAATGAAATGCTTCAAGAATTTGCATGTCATCCTTGCTTACAGCCCATGCTAATCTTCTCTGTATTGTTTCAGTCTTAACATATGTACTGCTGAAGCGAGGACTAAATTATTAATTAATATGTATGACACTCCTTCATCTTATCCTTGCATTTCAGTCTCTCCCTCCCCCTCCTTTTTTTTTCTTGTTCTTTTTGATTATCCCAGGGTTGATGATGATAACAGCACTGACTCAGTGATGGGTTAGGTGAGGGTCAGGGCTGTTTGTTGCACACATTTGTGAGATGTCAATGAAAAAACTGTTCCTGGACCAAACTGAGGGTTGGGCTGCTATTTCTCGTGGCCCAATAATGAGATGCAGATGAACAGGGGAGGAAGAGAGTTTTATTTCTGTAACCTGTTACCGGGAGAAGGCCTGGAAATTATCACTAGACCAACTCAAAATTACAGAGTTTTCCAGAGCTTATATATCTTCTAAGCTATATGTCAGTGTGTAAGTGTGCATTCATCTAAAGACATAAGTGATTAATTTATTTTAATCCATAACTAAGGTCTGAGTCCTGAAGACCTTCCTCTGAAGCCTCAGTAAATTTACTTAATCTAAATGGGTCCAGGTCTTGGGGTGATTACCCTTATCTTGTTCTTGCTAAATCACGGAGATTTGGGGAGTTCTTTAAGACCTCCAAAAAACTTGTTTATGGAGGCCTGCGGAGTTTCTTCAGACCCACAATAAAACTTGTTTAATCCTAAATGGGTCTTGTTAAGAATTCCTTCATTATTTTGTCATGCTTTAAGGCCCAAGAAAGGCATAGGCAAAACTCTTGATGGGCTTTTGTTATATTCCAGCCTTTGTATAAGGCCACCAGCTTTTTTTAGTTTTTAATATTTACGAAACCACTCAGTCAGTACTGAAACTGTTGTGATAGAGGCCTGCATTAGTGAGACATGGCCTGCCACAAAACCACTAGTGGGAAGTCAAAGTCATATGATGTCAAAATAACGGTCAAAAATTCTTATTTCAGGATACATATTTCTTACTTCCATGCCTCATTTAAGCTGTTGTATCTAGTCCTAGCCCTACACCTGTTCTTCAGGACTCCCTCTGCTCAGCACTCATCCACTTTGGGAAGCTTCCCTTGACCTCTCCAATCACCATCATGATTATAGTCTTCAATGCTCCCTTAGTACTCTATACACAGTAAAAAAAAAAAGCAATTTTTTTTTTTTTTTTTAGTTAGTGTCTCACTCTGTTGCCCAGGCTGGAGTCCAATGGCGCGATCTCAGATCACCGCAACTTTTACCTCCCAGGTTCAAGCGATTCTCCTGCCTCAGCCTCCCAAGTAGCTGGGATTACAGATGCATGCTACCATGCCTGGCTAATTTTTGTATTTTCAGTAGACACAGGGTTTCACCATGTTGGCCAGGCTGGTCTCAAACTCCTGACCTCAGGTGATCCACCTGCCTCAGCCTCCCAAAATGCTGGGATTACAGGCATGACCACTGCCTGGCCCAGTCTATACTTCAGATATCCTATTCAAATTATTATGTGTTGACTTTTGAAATGGAAACTATGTTTCATTCATCTTTGTTTTTTTTTTTTTTTTTTTTTTTTTTTGTCGGGGTTTTTTTTGTTTTTTCCCAGGCGGGGGTGGAATGGGGGGGTCTAGGTCCCCCCCAACCTCCGTCTCCTGGGTTCAGGCAATTCTCCTGCCTTAGCCTCCTGGGTAGCTGGGATTACAGGCACGCGCCACCATGCCCAGCCAATTTTTTTTGTATTTTTAGTAGAGACGGGGTTTCACCATATTGACCAGGATGGTCTCGATCTCTTGACCTCGTGATCCACCCGCCTCGGCCTCCCAAAGTGCTGGGATTACAGGCTTGAGCCACCGCGCCCGGCCTCATTCATCTTTGTAACCCCAGATCTTAGCTAAGTGAATGGCATATAGGAGACATTTGATAAATGTTTGCAGAATTAATATATAGACTAAGTCAGAAGGAACCTACTATGGTTTGAATATTTGTCTCCCTCCAAAATTCATATGTTGGCACTTAAACCACAAGGTGATGATGTGAAAAGGTAAAGCCTTTAGGAGATGATTAGGTCCCTTTAGAACCTTTCAGATCAATGCCCTTATAGGAGGGCTGAAGAGAATTAGCCAGTTCCGTTTTGTCTTTCTGTTTCGTCTGCCACCTTAAGACACAGCAGTCCTTCCCTTCAGAGGATGCGGCAGCAAGGCACCATCCTGGAAGCAGAGACCAGGTCCTCACCAGATATCACACCTTCTGACTCCTTGATCTTAGACCTTATAGCCTCCAGAACTGTGAGAAATAAATTTCTATTGTTTATAGATTACCCAGTCTCAGATACTTTGTTATAGCAGTGCAAATGGACTAGGGCAGAACCTTAGAAGGCATTCTACTCAACATGGAACAACATTCTGATAGTCATCCAGTCTCTGGTTAAACATTGGTAACAATGGTGCCATTGAAAAAATTCATTCAAACATGGCTGCTGGTGCTGCAACACATTTGCAATCTCTAACTGCAACTAGATCCTAAAAGGTGCACCATAATGCACTATTAGTGGCTCTCAATTTCCATAGCTGCTACTTCAAATTTATTACCTTGTCCTCAATAGTTATTCTAAAGTGAATCTGGAAAATAAACAATAACAACTAAAACAAACAAAACCTTCTTATGAGAAGAGTATGTCATAGACCTTATCTCTCGGCAATTAATGTACATTATAAAAATGTTTTAAGATCACAGCAGCATGTTATTAGCACTAGAATAGACAGATAACAGAACAGAGAGTCCATGAAAAAGCTCAAGTATATTCAAAGATTTAATTTATTTTAATGAGACTATTTCCTATCAGCAAATGGTAGTCTAATTTTTAAAAAATAAATGATGTTGAAACTGAATAACTGTGAACAACGTAAGGTGACATTTCTATAATATGACATATACCAAAGTAAACTCTAGATTATTAAGTGGAAAAATCAATACCATAAAAATATGAGAAGAAAATATAGATAAATATTTATATAATCTAGGAAAAAAAATGAGGCCTTTTTATGCCATAACACTGGTTGTCGAGACGTAAAAGATTAAGAGATTTTACGTTAAAATTTTTTTTTTCCTACTTATTTATTTATTTATTTTGAGACAGAGTCTCACTCTGTCGCCCAGGCTGGAGTGCAGTGGCCTGATCTTGGCTCACTGCAACCTCTACCTCCCAGGTTCAAGTGATTCTTCTGCCTCAGCCTCCCAAATAGCTGGGATAACAGGCACATGCCACCGTGCCCTGCTAATTTTTATATTTTTAGTAGAGATGGGATTTTACCATGTTGGCCACACTGGTCTTGAACTCCTGACCTCAAATAATCCACCTGCCTCGGCCTCCCAAAGTGCTGGGATTATAGGTGTGAGCCACCATGCCCAGCAAAAAATTTAAACTTTTTATGCAAAAAAGAAAATCACAATAATGGTGAAGTTCAAGTGAAAAGTTGAGGAAGGAAGGATAACAGAAAATAACATATAGCTAAAAGATTGTTAGTATTAATGAAAAGAATAAAAAATTGATTTAAAAAAGCCAATTTACCAAAAAGAAAGAAATTTAAATGGCCAATGAATCTATGAAGTATTATTTATATTCATAGTAGTTAAATAAATGCAATTTAAAACACTAAGATACTGACCAGGTACAGTGTTGTGCACATATAGTCCCAGCTACTCCGGAGCCTCAGGAGGGCGAATGGCTTAAGCTCAGGAGTTTGAGGCCAGTCTGGGCAACGTGGTGAGACTCTGTCTCTAAAAAATAAAAAGAGGCCAGGCATGGAGATTCATGCCTATAATCTCAGCACTTTGGGAGGCCAAGGCAGAAGGATCGCTTGAGGCTAAGAGTTTTAGACCAACCTGGGCAACATAGTAAGATCCCATCTCTACAAATAAAAAATTAGATGAGATAGTGGCACATGCCTATAGTCCCAGCTACTCAGGAGACAGAAGATTTCCTGAACCCTTCAGCTGCAGTGAGCCATGATCTTACCACTACACTCCATGGCTTGGGGGATAGAGTGAAACTCCATCTCTAAAAAAATAAAAAGAATTCAAACAATAAGGTACAAGTTTATGCCAATCAGATAATTAACATTTTCAAATGCATAAAACCCATTGGTGATGATTATGCAAGGAAATGGGCACTTTCTTATATTTCTGGTAGGACTATAAATTGGTATAACTTTAATGGAAGGCAATTTAATGACTTGTATCTACAGATTAAGAATTGCCTACTATTGGCTCAGCCATTCTGCTTCTAAGAATTTTTCTCCGGAATACAGTGCAGGGAGTTAATCCAGGGCCTGGCCGGCAAGTTTGTTCCCTCCTTTCAGACCAGAGGCTGCCACCGCTTCCATGCTCCACCAGATCCTCAGTAGGGTCAAGAAGCATCCACGCTTGATCCCCCTTCGTATTTATTAAATCTGGAGGTACTGGAGCAGCGCTGTATGTCCCGTCTGGCATTGTTCATTCAGGATATTAGTTGGGACAGAAGACATAAGCCAGAACCCTGGAAGAAACTGGGTCCCAATAATCAATACAAGTTTCACTCAGTAAATATAGATTATAGCAAACTGAAGAAAGAAGGTCCAGACTTCTAAATGGCATGTTTCACCATAAAGCTGCTTACAATGCAGGTCTTCTAGAAGCCTTCCAATTTTCCACTTAACCAGGAAATATCCTCTAAATGCATAAAATACCTTGATGTATTGTGTTGGGGATGACACTGATTATATCTGAAACTTGGGAGAAGAAAAAGAAAACTTTTCCCGGAAGTAACCTTGGACATGTGCAAGGAGTTACTTACTGAAACATACATTACGGAATTAATTTTAAAAGCTTAAAAGGCAAACAGTCTAGATAGCCAACAGTAAGGTAACTTACTTTTTTTGTTTTGTTTTGTTTTGTTTTGTCTGAGACAGTCTTGTTCTGTCACTCAGGCCAGAGTGCAGTGGCGCTATCTCGGCTCACTGCAACCTTCGCCTCCTGGGTTCAAGCAATTCTCAAGCCTTAGCTACCTGAGTAGCTGAGATTACAGGTGTGCACCACCAGGCCCTTCAAATTTTTGTATTTTTAGTAGAGATGGGGTTTTGCTATGTTGGCCAGGATGGTTTTGAACTCCTGACCTCAAGCGATCCACCTGCCCTGGCCTCCCAAAGTGCTGGGATTACAGGCATGAGCCACTGCACCCAGCCCATAGTATATTTTTAAGTGAAAAGCATACTGCATTCCATTTTTAAATGGGAAAATAGCTTGAATAGACATTTCTCCAAAGAAGATATTCAAATTGCCAACAAGGACATGATAATGATGTTGAGTAGGGAATGCAGTTCAAAACTACAATGCAATACCACCTTACCACTTCACACCCACTAGAAGAGGTATTTTTAAAAAATGGAAAATAGGCCAGCATGGTGGTTCACACCTGTATTCCCAACACTTTGAGAGGCCAAGGTGGGAGGACTGCTGGACCCTAGGAGTTCAAGGCCAGTAACGTGGTGAGACCACCCCATCTCTATGAAAAATTATTTAAAATTAGCTGGGTGTGGTAGCATGTACCTGTAATTCCAGCTACTCAGGAGGCTGAGGTTGGAGGAGCCCTTGAGCCAGGGAGGTCAAGACTGCAATGAACTATGATCACACCACTGCACTCCAGCCTGGGCAACAGAGACCCCATCTCCACAAAAAAGGAAAATAACAAGTGTTGACAAGGATGTGGAGAAATTGGAACCCTCTTATATTGCTGGTAGGGATGTACAATGCTGCAATCACTGTGGAAAATATTTTGGTGGTTCTTCAATAGGTTAAGCACAGAATTACCATATGACCAGCAGTTCCATTCATAGGTATATACCAAATGGGTGCTCAATTGCATATGAATATTCATAGCAGCACTATTCACAATAGCAAAGAATGGAAATCACATAAATATCCTTCAGCAGATGAATGGATAAGCAAAATGTGATATATATCCATAGGATAAAATGACATATTTATTATTATACCATGCTACAACGTATATAAACCCTTATAATATTATGCTAAGTGAAAAAAGCAGACACAAAAAGCCACATATTTCATAATTTTATTTATATGAAATATCTAAAACAGACAAATCCATGGAAATGGAAAAGCATATTAGGGTTAGCAGGAGCTGGGGAAAGGAGAGAATGGGGAGTAACTGCTTAATGGTTATGGAATTTTAAAATGATAAAAATTTTATTGAACTACAGTAGGTAATGATGATGTTGCACAACATTGCGAATGTACTAAATGCCACACTGAATTGTGCACTTTAAGATGATAAAATGGTAAATTTTATATTATGTTAATTTTACCACAGGGGGAAAAAAAAGAAAACATCTTACAAAACAGTAGAGAGCTGGGCACGGTGGCTCATGCCCGTAATCCTAGCACTTTGGGAGGCTGAAATGGGCAAATCACCTGAGGCCAGGAGTTTAAGACCAGCCTGGCCAACACGGTGAAAACCCATCTCTACCAAAAATATAAAAATTAGGCAACATGCCTGTAATCTCAGCTACTTGGGAGACTGAGGCAGGAGAATTGCTTGAACCTGGGAGGCAAAGGTTGGAGTGAGCTGAGATCGTGCCACTGCATTTTAGCCTGGGCAACAGAGTGAGACCCTGTCTCAAAAATAAGTAAATAGTAGAAATAGTTGGTCTTGTTGTTCTAGAAGTACATGCACAGAAAAAAAAAGTGTGAAAAGATAAATATCAAATTACTCTAGTTGTCCATGGGTGGTCATTTAGGACTAATATTCTAATTCTTCTACATCAATCCTGGATTACTTGAGTCCTTTTAAAACATGCTGTAGAATAATATCTAATAAAGTAGGGGAAGTGGCCATCATATATTTGTATATTATTAAACCAAAACACTGTATTTGAACGATCCCAATTTTATTGCAAAAATACACATTCTGATTAGAAAAAAACCTACGGAAAGAATATATACCAATATGTTACTAGTGATTATGTTTCAAAGGGGTGATCATAGGTGAATTTTATTTACTTTTTAAAAAATATATTTTCAAAATTTTTCTAGTGAATATGTTACTTTTTTTGTTGTTTTGTTTTAATTTTTATATTTTCTTTTATTTGTGTGTGTGTTTAACAAGGGATCACTCAGTCATCCAGGTTCTGGAGCACAGTGGCGCAATCACAGCTCACTGCAGCCTTGACCTCGGGGCTCAGGTGACTCTCCCACCTCAGTCTCTTGGGTAGCCGGGACAACAGGCATACGCCACCATGCCCAGCTAATTTTTTGTATTTTTGGTAGAGATGGGATTGCACCATGTTGCTCAGTCTGGTCTCAAACTCCTGGACTCAAGCAATCCACCCACCTCATCCTCTCTAAATGCTGGGATTATAGGCATGAGCCACTGTACCTGGCCCTATGTTACTTTCATAATCTTTATGAAATATTTTAAATATTTTAAATATTTAAAAATCTTTTAAATATTTTTCTTTTTGTCTGTTTGTTTTTCTTGTTTTTTTGAGATGGAGTTTTGCTCTTGTTCCTCAGTGATACAATCTCAGTTTACTGCAACCTCCTCCTCCTGTGTTCAAGTGATTCTCCTGCCTCAGCTTCCCAAGTAGCTGGGATTACAGGTGCCCACCACCACGCCTAGCTAATTTTTGTTTTTTTAGTAGAGGTGAGGTTTCATCATATTGGCCAGGATGGTCTTGAACTCCTGACCTCAGGTGATCTACCCACCTCAGCCTCCCAAACTGCTGGAATTACGGGCGTGAGCCACCACACCTGGCTGAGTTTTAAATATTTTTTTAATATATTAATCTGAGTTTAAAATATTTTTTAAAAGATACTCTCATATATATATATATATATATATATATATATATATATATATTGAGCTCAATGTTATCAATATATTGAGCCAAAAATTCTCTTTTTTTTTCTTTTCTTTTGAGACAGAGTCTCTCTGTGTCTCCCAGGCTGGAGTGCAGTGGCACAATCTCCACTCACTGCAACCTCCACCTCCCAGGTTCAAGCAGTCCTCCTGTCTCAACCCCCCAAGTAGCTGGGTTTACAGGTGTGCATCATTGCACCTGGCTAATTTTTGTATTTTTAGTAGAGATGGGTTTTCACCTTGTTGGCCAGGCTGACATCGAACTCCTGACCTCAAGTGATCCATCTGCCTCAGCCTCCAAAAGTGCTGGGATTACAGGCATGAGCCACTGTGCCTAGCCCAAAAATTCTTCTTGGGGGTTAAATGAAAACTTTAGTTGAGGTAAAGTTGAAAGAGTTTTAAAGATAAATAACTAAACTATTTAGAAATTATTAAAATGAAGGATGAAGAGTGAGGAGGAGGATGTTCAGAGAGACCAGTAAACATGTGCTTAGACATGTTTTAAAAATCTGAGCTGGGCATATAGCTCACACCTGTAATCTCAATTACTTGAGAGGCTAAGGCAGGAGAATCCATCGAGGCCAATAGTTCAAGACAAGTGTGGGCAACACAGTAAGAACTCCTCCCCCTGACAACATCTCTAAAAAATAAAGAAAACAATAAGATGCTGACCAAGTGTGGTGTTGTCCATATATAACCCCAGCTATTCACGAGTCTGAGGAGAGAAGATCACTTGAGCCCAGCAGTTCAAGGCCAGCCTGGGCAACGTGGTGAGACTCTGCCTCTAAAGAATAAAAATAGGCCAGGCATGGTGGTTCAAAGGGCTAGGGGAAAAAAAAGTTAAAAAAAAAAAAAACTTCTTGCATAGTTGTCTAGCCAAGTCAAAGATGTTATTATTGTAGAAGAGAAGTATCTTTTGCTTTAAAGACAGAGTCTCCTTTGTCACCCAGGCTGGAGTCCAGTGGCAAAATCATAGCCCACTGCAGCCTTGATCTCCTGGCCTCAAGAGTTCCTCTTGCCTGGATCCTCCCACTTAGGCCTTCCAAGTAGCTGATTCTACAGGTGCCAAACACCATGTCTAGCTGAGGAGTATCTTTCAAAAATGGAAGAGAATGAGGACATCACAAAATTATAATATGAGGTACAGACAAAAAGTTGCTTTTGCAATAAAGTTGCTTTTGCAAGACACGGAGCCACGGAGTTTAAAAATAACTCAGAAAAGGAATAAGAAAGCTGTTGTCCAAATTTGTGGCCTCTGATTTTGGCTGGCCACTGGGTTGCAGGAAAAATGAGCTGCAAGTGTGGTTTGTGTTCATGAAAAGGCCTTCAGAAGAGACCTTAGGTAATAACAGTTATGCACAATCATGTAGTATATATAATAGTAATAAAGATAATCTCATTGTTAATATCAATATTTGCATAGACCTTTGTTATGCTTAGTATTAATATATATTTGGCACTGTCCTAAGCATTTTAGTGTTTTAACTCATTTTGTCTTTGCAGTACCCCTAAGAAACAAGCACTGTTATCAGCTCTGTTTCACAGATAAGAAAAATGAAGCACAGGAAGGTTGAGTAATGTCTCAGATTTCTAATGTCACATAGCTAGTAAGTGACAGAGCCAATTTGTATGCATGTGACTTTACTCTGGAATTCATGCTGTGAACCACTATGTTATACTGCCTTTACAGCCAAAATATCCCCTCAGGCAGTAGTTCACAAAGTGTAGTCCTTTCAAGAAGTCTAGGAGGTCAAATCTAAATTTTCATAATAATACCAAGATTTCCTTTTTCTTTTTTTTTTTTTTCTTCAGAATCTTGCTCTGTTGCTCAGGCTGGAGTGCAGTGGTGCGACCTCAGCTCACTGCAACCTCCACCTCCCAGATTCAAGTGATTCTCATAGCTCAGCCTCCCGAGCAGCTGGGAGTACAGGCATGTGCCACCACACCCAGCTAATTTTCATATTTTTTTGGTAGAGACAGGATTTTTCCATGTTGGCCAGGTTGGTCTTGAGCTCCTGGTCTTAAGTGATCTGCCTGCCTTGGTCTCCCAAAGTGCTGGGATTACAAGTGTGAGCCATTGTGCCCTGCCTAATACCAAATTTATTTGTTTGTTTTGTTTTGTTTTGCCTATTTTACTTTCATTCTGAATATGCAGAGGAGATTTCCACAGGCTACAAGGCATGTGATAACATCATCACTCTAAGAGCTAACAGAAAATGTGCTTGTATAGTCTTGTATTTTCTAGAAGTTTCTGTGGTAAACTCTTTATGGTCCTGAAACCAAAAAGTTTGAGAATCATTGCCCTAAGGTAAAGGAAACATTAGATAATCAGTACCAATTGATTGATTCCCAAGAGATAATCAATACCAATTGCCAGAATGCATCCATTCAGTCAGTCAATCTATAATTATCAAGCACTACATTCTAGGCATTGTGCTAAGTGTGGGGATTACAGTGGTGAGCAAGAGTGGTATGGTCCCTAAGCTTAGTAAACTATGTAAACTTACATAGTTTAGTAAGTCTAGGGACCATAATGTTTCTAAAACATTAGGGGGCAGATGAATCCCTTGGTAAGTTAGTTAAAAATGCAAATTCTGGAGCTCCATCCCAGAGATGCTGATTCATATTTAAGGGACTCGAACTCAAGAATTGTCTTTTTTTTTTAATTTTTATTTATTTATTTATTTATTTTACAAGATGTTTAGTTGATCCTGAAGCAAAAGAAACTACACTGAAAAACATCATTCTAGTGGTTGTTTAGCCTGAAGAGAAAACTTGGTGAAATGAAAATGATCACCGTATATAAAGATCTATGGGGGAAAAACAACAACAACAAACTCAGATCTCATGAGACTTCCATTAAAAAAAAAAAAAAAAAAAAAGACCTATGTGACTCCAGAGAGCAGAATAGCTACCAATAGGTAGAACCTAACCTGAAGACAGGTTTCTGCCTAATATTAAGAATGGTCACACAGCTGAGGCAGTGGGTTCCCAACCAGCTGCAAGTTTTGAGTCTGCTAGAGAGCCAACCCAAAGACATTGGATGTAACATTTTTCCATATGACCTCTAAGCATAGGGAATTATAACAAGAACCAAGAGGAATTGATGAATACTGGTGACTTAAGAAATAAATCCTCAGAATCTCCAAAGTGATAAGTGTCTTTCATGTGCTAATGAGATCTGGTGGCTGGGGGCTGGACAACCTTAGGATGGGGGCTGGATGCTGGGGAACCAACTATATGATTAGAGGGTTGGAACTTTCAGCCATTGCCTCTGCCACCACCATGAGGGGAGAAGAGCTGAAGGTTGCATTGATCACCAATGGTCAAGGAATCAATCATACCTATGTAATGAAGCCTTCATAAAAACCCAAAAGAATGGTGCTTGGAGTGCTTCAGGATTGCTGAACACTGAAGAGTGGGGTGGCCCCAAGAGACAAGTAGCTTCCATGCTCCTTTCCCCATACCTTGCTCTATGTACTTCTTCATCTGGCTGTTCATCTGTATACTTTATAATATTCTTTCTAATCAGTAAATATTAAGTAAGTGTTTCCCTGATTCTAGAAGCTGCTCTAACAAATTATCAAACCTGAAATGGAGTCAGGGGTTCAAGACCAGCCTGGCCAACATGGTGAAACTCCATCTCTACTAAAAATACAAAACTTAGCCAGGCGTAGTGGCACGCCCCTGTTGTCCCAGCTACTCAGGAGGCTGAGGCAAGAGAATCGCTTGAACCCAGGAGGCGGAGGTTGCAGTGAACTGAGATTGTACCATTGAACTCCAGCCTAGGAAACAGGAGAAAAATAGGCAGAGGACCTGAATAAACATTTCTCAAAAGAAGATTGTCAACAGGTATATGAAAATGCTCACTGGCCAGATATGGTGGCTCACACCTGTAATCCCAGAACTTTGGGAGCCTGAGGCAGGTGGATCACAAGGTCAGAAGATAGAGACCATCCTGGCTAACACAGTGAAACCCCATCTCTATTAAAAATACAAAAAATTAGCTGGGCATAGTGGCATGCACCTGTAGTCCCAGCTACTCAGGAGGCTGAGGCAGGAGAATCTCTTGGACCTGGGAGGTGGAGGTTGCAGTGAGCCAAGATTGTGCCACTGGACTCCAGGCTGGGTGACAAAGCGAGACTCCATCTCAAAAAAAAAAAAAAAAAAAAATGCTCAACATCCCTTTACTCAGTGGGGAAATGCAAATTAAAACCACAGAAATTGCTATCACCTCACATCTGTTAAAATGGCTGTTATCAAAGACAAAGGTAAGTGTTGGTGAGAATGTGAAGAGATAATAACCATTGCACACTGTTGGTGGAAATGTAAATTAATACAGCCATTATGGAGAAGAGTATGGAGGTCTGTATTAGTCCTTTCTCCCACTGCTATAAAGAACTACCTGAGACTGGGTAATTATAAAGAAAACAGGTTTAGTTGACTCACAGTTCTGTAGGCTGTACAGGAAGCATGGCTGGGGAAGCCTCTGGAAACTTACAATCATGGTAGAAAGTGAAGGGGAAGTAAGCACGTGGGAGAAGGAGAAAGAAAGTGAAGGAGGACATGCTACACACTTTTAAACAACCAGATCTTGCAAAAACTATCACAAGAACTGCAAGGGGGAAATCCACCCCCATGATCAATCACCTCCCACCAGGCCCATCCTCCAACACTGAGGTTTACAATTCCATATGAGATTTAGTTGGGGACACAGACCCAAACCATATCAAGGTCCCTCAAAAATGTAAAAATACTATTACCATATAATCCAGCAATTCCTCTTCTGGGTATAAATTCAAAAGAATTGAAATCAGGATATCAAAGAGATATTTGTGTGCACCTGTGTTCATGGTAGTACCACTCACATGGAAGTAAACCAAGTGCTATCCATGGATTAATGGATAAACAAAATGTGGTGTATATATACAATTGAATACTACCAAGCCATTAAAAAGAAGGAAATCCTGTCATTTGAAAAACATGGATGGGCCGGGCGTGGTGGCTCACGCCTGTAATCCAAGCACTTTGGAGGCCAAAGCCGGCGGATCACCTGAGATCAGGAGCTCAAGACCAGCCTGACCAACATGTTGAAACCTCGTCTTTAAAAAAAAAAAAAAAAGAAAAGAAAAAGAAAAACATGGATGAACCTGGAGGATATGCTGTTAAGTTAAATAAGCCAGGCACAGAAAGACAAATCTCACATGATCTCATGCATGTGGGGAATCTAAAAACATTAAACTCATGGAAGTCGAGAGTAGAATGGCGGATACCAAGGGTTAGTGCTGTGGTAGAAAGGGAGTTGGGGAGATGTTGGTCAAAGGATGCAAAATTTCAGTTAGATAGGAGAAATAAGTTCAAATATTTATCATACAGCATGGTGACTACAGTTGATAAAAATACATTGTATTCTTGAAACATTTTAAGAGTTAATTTCAAGTGTTCTCACCACAAAATGACAACTATGTGAGAAATTCCAGGTTAATTAGCTTGATTTAGCCATTCCACTATATATATAGGCTTTAAAATATCATGTTGTACATACACAATGTTATCTGTCAATTAAAAAAAAAAAACACCTTTTTTTTTTCTATCATGGCATTGCCTCTTTTATTTGCTCTCCTTCTATGTCAGTGGGAATTAGGTCTAGTCATATATAACAGAAAACCCAAATTAAAGCAGCATATATAAAATAAGATTTGTTTTCTTCTATATGAAAGAAGTGGCCAGGCATGGTGGCTCACACTTGTAATCCCAGCACTTTGGGAGGCGGATGTGGGCGGATCACCAGGTCAAGAGATCAAGACCATCCTGGCCAACATGGTGAACCCCGTCTCTACTAAAAATACAAAAAAATTAGCTGGGCGTGGTGGTGCACCCCCGTAATCCCAGCTACAGGCAGGAGAATTGCTTGAACCTGGGAGGCGGAGGTTGCAGTGAGCTGAGGTTGCACCACTGCACTCCAGCCTGGCGCCTGGTGACAGAGTGAGACTCTGTCTCAAAAAAAAAAAGTCCAGAAGTAGATATAGTTCCATATAGTCACTAGGGACCCAGGCTCCTTCTGTCTTCCTCCTCTGCTGTTCTTAGGGCAAAACTTCCATCCTCAAGGTCACTCATGACCCAACATGGCAATTCTAACTGCAGTCTTCCAGATGGAACAGTATGTCTATAAAAGGCAGAGTGATGGCATCTACATCATAAATCTGAAGAGGACCTGGGAGAAGCTTATCCTGGCAGCTCGTGCCATTGTTGCCATTGAAAACCCTACTGATGTCAGTGTTATATCCTCCAGGAATACTGGCCAGAGGGCCTTGCTGAAGTTTGCTGCTGCCACTGGAGCCCCTCCAATTGCTGGCCACTTCACTCCTGGAACCTTCACCAACCAGATCCAGGCAGCCTTCCAGGAGCCACGGCTGACCCAAGGGCTGACCACCAGCCTCTCATAAGAGGCATCTTATGTTAACCTACCTACCATTGCAACACAGATTCTCCTCTGCGCTATGTGGACATTGCCATCCCATGCAACAAGGGAGCTCACTCAGTGGGTTTGATGTGGTGGATGCTGGCTCGGGAAGTTTTGCACCTGCGTGGCACCATTTCTTGTGAACACCCATGGGAGGTCATGCCTGATCTCTACTTCTACAAAAATCCTGAAGAGATTGAAAAAGAAGAGCAGGCTGCTGCTGAAAAGGCTGTGACCAAGGAGGAATTTCAGGGCGAACGGACTGCTCTAGTTCCTGAGTTCACTGCTACTCAGCCAGAGGTTGCCGACTGGTCTGAAGGCATGCAGGTGCCCTCTGTGCCTATCCAGCATTTCCCTACTGAAGACTGGAGCGCCTAGCCTGCCACGGAAGACTGGTCCGCAGCTTCCACTGCTCAGGCCACTGAATGGGTAGGAGCAACCACTGAATGGTCTTAAGCTGTTCTTTTGTGGGCCCTTAAGAAACATGGAAATAAGATTGATGGAAAATAAACATCGAGTTTCTAAAAAAAGAAAAAAAATACTTATGTTGCTGATTTTATAAGTCTGCAGGTCCAGACTTCTGCACTGAACTCCAGACACATATGACATCTCTACTTGGGTATCTTATAGGAGTCTCCAGAAACATAACATGACCAAAACAGAACTTTTTTTTTTTTTTTTTTTTTTTTGACATGGAGTCTCACTCTGTCACCCAGGCTGGAGTACAGTGGCATGATCTCAGCTCACTGCAACAACTGCCTCCCAGGTTCAAGTGATTCTCACATCTCAGCTTCCTGAGTAGCTGGGATTACTGGTGCACCACCATGCCCAGCTAATTTTTGTGTTTTTAGTAGAGATGGGATTTTACCATGTTGGCCAGGCTGGTCTTGAACTCCTGACCTCAGGTGATCCACCCGCCTTGACCTTCCAAATTGTTAGGATTACTGGCATGAGCCACCACACCCACCCCAAAAACAGAACTTACATTTCTATTCTAAAAATAAAAATAAAAAATTCCATTTTATTTTTTCCCATCTCAGTAAATGACCCACGATTCATTACAGTTGCTGTGGCCAAAACCTAGAAGTCGCATTTGATTACTTTATTTTCCTCCCTTTCCTGTCCTCTTTATGTCCAAAATATATCCCTAGCCCAACAACTCTTATACCTCAAATGTCCTTGCCCACATCATCACTGTGTTTTGTCTGGTTTATTTTAAAACCTCCTAATACTTTTCTTCCAGGTTTGTTTCCACTAGTGGTCAGCATTAATAGTGACAAAAACCAAACACTAACTAGCTAATTTAAGCAGAAAAAGAGATAAAGCTGAGTGTGGTGGCTCACAACTGTAATCTCAACAGCTAGGGAGGCCAATGCAGGAGGATCAGTTGAGTCCACGAATAGTTCAAGACCAGTCTGGGCAACATAGTGAGACCCCCATCTCTACAAAAAGTTTTAAAAATTAGGCATGGTAGGCCAGGCATGGTGGCTCACACTTGTAATCCCAGCACTTTGGGAGGCCAAGGCAGGTGGATTACCTGAGGTCAGCAGTTCAAGACCAACCTGGCCAACATGGTGAAACCCCGTCTCTAAAAAAAAAAAAAAAAGAAAAATTAGGCATGGTAGTGCATATCTGTAGTCCCAGCTACTTGGGAAGCTGAGGTGGGAGGATCATTTGAGTCCAGGGGCGTGAGCCATAATTGTGCCACTGTACTCCATCCTGGGCAACAGAAGGAGACCCTGTCTAAAAAAAATTTTTTTTTGGAGGAATACTGACAAGGAATTTGGGGACAAACTGTGTATAGCATTAGTAAAGTGTATAGTAGGATGCAGCAGATAAAATAATTGAGTAGGCCGGGCGCGGTGGCTCAAGCCTGTAATCCCAGCACTTTGGGAGGCCGAGGCGGGTGGATCACGAGGTCAAGAGATCGAGACCATCCTGGTCAACATGGTGAAACCCCGTCTCTACTAAAAATACAAAAAATTAGCTGGGCATGGTGGCACGTGCCTGTAATCCCAGCTACTCAGGGGGCTGAGGCAGAAGAATTGCCTGAACCCAGGAGGCGGAGGTTGCGGTGAGCCGAGATCGTGCCATTGCACTCCAGCCTGGGTAACATGAGTGAAACTCTGTCTCAAAAAAAAAATAATAATAGTTGAGTATTATACAGTTGTTAGAAGCAAGTATTGGAGGTCCTTGACACAGCCTCCATAGATACCATCCACAGGTCTAGGATGTTGCCACTAGTTTTACTGTGAAGCAAAAAGCAACAACTCTTCCAAAGCAAACCTGCAGAAAGGGGAAAGCAGAATTTTAAGAAACCTTTCTGGGCTGGGCATGGTGGCTCATGCCTATAATCCCAGCACTTTGGGAGGCCGAGGCAGGTGGATCACCTGAGGTTGCGAGTTCGAGACCAGCCTGACCAACATGGAGAAACCCTGTCTCTACTAAAAATACAAAATTAGCTGGACATGGTGGCACATGCCTGTAATCCCAGCTACTCGGGAGGCTGAGGCAGGAGAATCGCTTGAACACTGGAGGCACAGGTTGCAGTGAGCTGAGATCAAACCATTGCACTCCAGCCTGGGCAACAAAAGTGAGACTCTGTCTCAAAAAAAAAAAAAAAAAAAAAAAAAAAGAAGAAGGCTTTCTTCACTCTCACTGCCACCCTCTGCCCAGACCATAGTCTTCCCTACTTTCCCCTGCTCTCCCCACTCCCATCTTCCCCCACCCCTTTTCACACATTTTAGTGCAAGAGACTCTAGTTTTCCCCAGGGTTTCCTACAGAGGTGGTGGTAATGATGGTTAATTCCTGGAGCCTATGCTTACGTCTTAATTTGTATTTTCTGCAGGACTGATTTCAAAAGACGGAGCCAACAACCTGAGTTCACTTGTCATCTTAGCAGTCACAGGTGTGTTCCGATTCTTCACAAGTGCCTGCAGTCATTGGAGGATGCCTTGTTACTGAAAGGAGAGGTCAGCCTGGAGTTATTTTTAAACCCAAATTGCACAACTTATAGAAAGCTGATTACTTCCACCAGTGCAATAATTGCAACCCTGGGAAGGGATCTAGAATGCATCATTGATTAAGAGTCATCTTAATTAACAAATACAGTTGCTTGGCTAGTTATTTTAAGTCTCATGGTATGTGCTAGAAATAAAAATGGGGAAAAAAGCTGTCTCTGCCCTCTAGTGGAAAAGGAGAGGAATTATAATTATAATACTGGAAATTTAGATAATTGCTTTAATAGAAGTATCCTATAACAAAGTTATTAGGGGTATGGATGCTTAGCAAAAGGATGTCTTCACAGGAAAGTAGCATTTCAGCAGAAAACTTGAAGAATGTATAGAAATTTTCAAAGAAAGTAAATAGAAGGAAAATGTTACAAGCAGAGTACAATATGATGCAAAGAAAAAAGGTTTGAGAAAATACAGCGTATTTTGGGAAATACAAATAGATCAGTGTTTCTGGAGCATAAACACTAAGAAAGGTACAAGAGATGAGATGAATGAGTAGGTAATCCTAAGGAATTTAGGCTTTATCCTATAAGTCAATGTTATCAACTGTAAATAAAATTTTAAGAGCAGATTAATTTAAAAAATTATACGATAAACCACAATTGAAAAATAAAAGCTAAAACATATTTGTTTTATATTTGTGGAAACTCAGCCTCCCAGGTTCAAGCGATTCTCCTGTCTCATCCTCCCGAGTAGCTAGGATTACAGGTGTGTGCCACCATGCCCAGCTAATTTTGTATTTTTAGTAGAGACGAGGTTTCACCATGTTGGTCAGGCTGGTCTCAAATTCCCTATCTTAGGTGATCCACCCGCCTTGGCCTCCCAAAGTGCTGGGATTACAGGCATAAGCCACTGTGCCTGGCCTCTTCTTTCTTTTTTTTAAAAACAGGGTCTCACTTTGTTATCCAGGCTGGAGGGCAGAAGCATAATTATAGCTCACTGCATCCCTGGACTCCTGGGCTCAAAGGATCCTCCTGATTCAGCTCCCAAGTAGCTAGTACTACAAGTATGTGCCACCACAAGCAGATAATTTTTTAATTTTTTTGTGGAGATGGGATCTCACTATATTGCCCATTCTGGTCTCAAACTCCTGGTCTCAAGTGATCCTCCTGCTTCAGCTTCTCAAAGTGCTGGGATTATAGACGTGAACCACTGCACCTAGCCTAGAAAGTGTTTTCTCTTCTTCAACTTTTCAGGAAAGTTTGAGAAAAATCATTATTAGTTCTTCTTTAAATGCTTGGTAGAATTCAGTAGTGATGCCAGCAGGCCCAGGGCTTTTTTTGTTGTTGTTAAAAGATTTTTTTATTACTGATTCAATCTTTTTACTAGATAGAGTCCTATCCAGATTTTCTATTTCTTTGTGATTTAGCTTGGTAATTGTGTTTCTGGGCATTTATCCATTTCATCTAGGTTATAAAATTTGTTGGTGTACAATTGTTCATTATAGCCGCTTATAATCATTTTTGTTTTTATAGAATTGGTAGTAATATCTCTGTTTTTATTTCTGATTTTAGTAATGTGAATCCTCTCTTTTTTTCTTAGTCCATCTAGCTAAATGTTTGTCAATTTTGTTGCTATTTTCAAAGAATCAAATTTCGGTTTCATTAATTCTCTCTATTGTTTTTTAATTCTCTCTTTTGTTTGCTCTAATCTTTACTATTATTTTCCTTCTGCTAGTTTTGGGTTTAGTTTGTTCTACTTTTTCTAGTTCCTTAAATTGTATAGTTATGTTATTGTTTTGAGAGTTTTTTTTAACATAAATATTTATAGCTATAAATTTTCACCTTTAGCACTACTTTCTTTGTGTCTTAAAAGCTTTGATATATTGTATTTTTATTTTCATTTGTCTCTAAGTATCTTCTAATTTCCCTTGTGATTTCTTCATTTATTCATTAGTTGTTTAAAACTGTGTTATTCAAGAGCAGAGAATCAAACACCCCATGTTCTCACTCATAGGCGGGTGTGGAACAATGAGAACACACGGACACAGGGAGGGGAGCACTAGACACTGGGGTCTGTTGGGGGAAATAGGGGAGGGACAGCGGGGGGAGGGGAGTTGGGGAGAGATAGCATGGGGAGAAGTGCTAGATGTGGGTGATGGGGAGGAAGGCAGGAGATCACACTGCCACGTGTGTGCCTATGCAACAATCTTGCATGTTCTTCACATGTACCCCAAAACCTAAAATGCAATAAAATAAAAAATAAATAAAAAACTGTGTTATTTAATTTTCACAAACTTGTGAATTTTCCAGTTTTACTTTTATTATTAATTTCTAACTTCATCCTATTGTGGTCAGAGAAGATATATTTTATAATATCTATCTTTTTACATTGACTGAGACTTCATTTGTGGCCTCAGATATGGTCTGTCCTAGAAAATGTCCCGAGTTCACTTGAGAATAATGTGTATGCTGTTGTTGAGTAGAGTGTTCTGTATATGTCTGTTAGATCTAGTTGGTTTATTGTATTGAGTCCTCTGTTTCCTTACTTATCTTCTGTAAGGTTGTTCTATCCATTATTGAGAGTGAATTATTGATGTCTCTATTGCTGTAAATATGTCTATTTCTCCCTTCAATTCTATCAGTTTTTGCTTCATATATTTTAATTGTTTGTCATTAAGTGCAGAAACTTTTACAATTGTTATATCTTCTTCCTGTATTGAACATTTTATTATGTCCTTCTTTGTCCCTTATAACTTTTTAAATTTAAACTGTATTTTGTATTTTGAAAAGACATATCCAGAATCTACAAGAAATTCAAATCTCAACAAGAGGAAAATAACCCCATTAAAAAGTAGACAAAGGACATGGACAGATATTTCTCAAAAGAAGACATACAAGCTGCCAACAAATATATGGAAAAATGCTCAACATCACTAATCATCAGAGAAATGCCAATAAGAACCACAATGAGATACCGTCTCACACCAGGCAAAATAGCTTTATTAAAAAGTCAAAAACAGGAGATACTGGCAAGGATGGAGAGGAAAGGAAATACTTATACACTGTTAGTGGGAACGTAAATTAGTACAACTTCTATGGAGAACAGTATAGAGATTTCTCAAAGAACTAAAAATAGAACTACCATTTGACCTAGCAATACCACTACTGTCTATATACCCAAGGGGGAAAAACATCATTACATAAAAAAGGCGTCCACACTCATGTGTTTATCTCAGCACTATTTGTAATAGCAAAGTCATGGAATCAACCTGGATTTATCAATGGATGATCAGATAAAGAAAACGTGGTATATATAGACCATGGAATACCAGACAGCCATAAAAGAGAATGAAATAATGACTTTTGTAGCAACTTGGATGGAGCTGAATGCCATTATCCTAAGTGAAATAACTCAGAAACAGAAACTCAAATACTGCATACCCTCACTTATAAGTGGGAGCTAAGCAATGAGTATACATGGACATAAGAGGGAAATAATAGACACTGAGGACTGTAAAAAGGGAGAGAGTAGGAGAGAGCTGAGGGTTGAAATATTACCGATTGGGTATACAATGTTCACTATTTGGGTGATAGGTATACTAGAAGCCCAAATCCCACCACTATGCAATATATTCACATAGCAAATCTGCACATGTACCTCCTGAACCTATTTTTAAGTGTATTTTGTCTGATACTAGGAAAATCACTTCTGCTCTCGTTTGCTTGCCATCTTCATGAAATATCTATCATTTCATTTTCCATTTATTTATTTATTTATTGAGACAGAGTCTCAGTATGTTGCCCAGGCTGGTCTCAGATTCCTGGGCAAGTGAGTCTCCTGTCTCAGCTTCCCAGGTAGTTGGGACTACAAACATGCACCACACCACACTCAGCCATCCTTTCATTTTCAATCTATTTTTGTCTCTGGATCCAAAATGAGTCTTGTAGACAGCACATAGTTGGATCATGTATTTTCGTCCATTTTGCCCATCTCTGTCTTTTTATTAGAGAGTTTACTCCATTTCTGTTTAGAGTGACTATTGATAAGGAGATATTTTCTTCTGTCATTTTGCTTCTGTTTTCTCCAGGCCTTTTGGGTTTTTTATTCCTAATTTTCTGCATTACTGTATTATTTTGTGTAGTTGAGTTTTTGCGGTGAAATATTTAAATTTCTCATGTTCTTTCATATATATTCTATAGCAATTTTCTTTGTGGTTACTACAGGGATTACATTTAACATTTTAAAGTTATAGAACCCTAATTTGAATTTATACCAGCTTAACTTTAATAATATTCAAAAACTATGCTCCTTTATATCTTCATATCTACCCCTTTAGTTGTTGATATCACAAAAATATATCTTTATATATACAGTGTCCAAAACTAATAATTTAAAATATTATGTTAGACTTTTCAAGTATGAGAAAACAAAATAATCTTTAAAATTTTTTGTAGAGATGGGATCTCACTATGTTGCCCAGGCTGGTCTCAAACTCCTGGCTCAAGTGATCCTCCTACTTTGGCCCCCAAAGTGCTGAGATTATAGGTATGAACCACTGCACATAGCCTAGAAAGTGTTTTCTCTTCTTCAACTTTTTAGCAAAGTTACAAGCCAAAGTAACAATAATACTAGTTTCTAGACTAATAATATTTTTTGACTATATTAGTCTCTTAAATCATGTAGAAAAGAAAAAGTGGAGTTATAAACTGTTACAATAATGTTAGCTTTTATCATTACACATGTATTTACCTTCATTGAAATCTTTATTTCTTCATGTGGCTTCAAGTTACTATCTAGTGTCCTTTCATTTCACTCTGCAGGACTCTCTTGAGTATTTCTTACAGAGTAGGTCTATTGATAATTAACTCCCACAGTTTTTGTTTATTTGAGAATGTCTTAATTTACCTCACTCCTGAAGAACAGTTTTGCCAGATAGAGGAGTTTGGTTGATAGGTTTTTTTCTTTTAGCACTTTGAATGTATCAGCCTACTGCCTTCTGACCTCCAAAGTTTTTGATGAAAATATTACTGAGAATCCTTTTTTTTTTTTTTTTTTTTTTTGAGACGGAGTTTCACTCTTGTTACCCAGGCTGGAGTGCAATGGCGCGATCTCGGCTCACCGCAACCTCCGCCTCCTGGGTTCAGGCAATTCTCCTGCCTCAGCCTCCTGAGTAGCTGGGATTACAGGCACGTGCCACCATGCCCAGCTAATTTTTTATAGTTTTAGTAGAGACGGGGTTTCACCATGTTGACCAGGATGGTCTCGATCTCTTGACCTCGTGATCCACCCGCCTCGGCCTCCCAAAGTGCTGGGATTACAGGCTTGAGCCACCGCGCCCGGCTGAGAATCCTTTTTAATGATGAGTAGCTTCTCTCTTGCTGCTTTCAAGATTCTGTCTTTGACTTTGCCTTCTGAAAGTTTAATTATAATGTGTCTCAGTGTGAGTCTCTCTGTCTTTTTAGCAATTGGTACTTGCTATATTGCCCAGACTGGAGTGCAGTGCCTATTTATAGGCATAATCATAGCATGGTGCAGCCTTGATCTCCTGGCCTCAAGTAATCCTCCTACCTCAGCCTCTCAAGTAGCTGGGACTACAAGCATGTGACATTGTGCCAGACTTTTCAATGTGGGTCTCTTGGAGCTCATCTTACTAGGAGATTGGTGAGCTTCGTGGATATTTATGTTCCTATTTTTCATCAAGTTTGAGAAGTTTTCAGTCATTATATTTTCAATTATTCTCTTTGCCCTTTCTCTCTTCTTCTTTTGGAATTTCCATAATGCATATGTTAGTCCACTTGATGGTGTCCCAGAGTTCCCTAGGCTCTGTTCATTTTTCTTCAGTCTTTTTCTTTCTGTTACTCAGACTCAATAGTTTCCATTATCCTATCTTTAAGTTCATTGATTCTTGTTTATTCAAATCTGCCTTTGAATCCCTCTAGCGAATTTTTCATTTCAGTGATGGTACTCTTCAGCTCCAGAGTTTCTTTTTGGTTTCTTTTAGGTTTTCTATCACACATCATTTGATTGACTTTGTCCATCTCTTCTTTTAGTTTTTGAGTATCTTTAAGGCAGTTGCTTAAAAGCCCTTGTTTAAAAATCTGTCATCAGGTCTTTCTCAGGAATATTTTCTCTGATTTCATTTTTCCTTTGATTGGGCCATACCTTTCTGTTTCTTTGTATGCCTTACAATTTTTGTTAAAAACTGGACATTTTGGCCGGGCGCGGTGGCTCAAGCCTGTAATCCCAGCACTTTGGGAGGCCGAGGCGGGTGGATCACGAGGTCAAGAGATCGAGACCATCCTGGTCAACATGGTGAAACCCCGTCTCTACTAAAAAAAATACAAAACATTAGCTGAGCATGGTGGCACGTGCCTGTAATCCCAGCTACTCAGGAGGCTGAGGCAGGAGAATTGCCTGAACCCAGGAGGCGGAGGTTGCGGTGAGCCGAGATCGCGCCATTGCACTCCAGCCTGGGTAACATGAGTGAAACTCCATCTCAAAAAAAAAAAAAAAAAAAAAAAACTGGACATTTTAATTTACTAATGCAGCGACCCTGGAAGTCAGACTTTTCCCCTCCTCTAGTGTTTGCTATTTTTTACTATTGGTTTTTTTTTTTTTATTATTGTTGTCAGCTGTCTCTTTGCCAAGGATAAGTTTGAGGTATAAACTTCAGTTCTTTTTGGGTTTCGTTCTGAGCCTGTACTTTTCCTTGGGCATTTACACTTTCTAATTTCTCCCATGTGTATATAGTTGCTTTTGAATGTCCTAGTCTTTAATGTCTGTCTCCCAAAAGGAAAGAATAGAAAATTTAAGTGGGGAAGAGTGCCAACCTTTTAAGTCCCTAAGAACTCATTTCAGCTGAGGAGGTGGGACTTACAATGGGAAGGGGTATATCAACAATGCCTGCCTGCTTCTTTTTCTGCATCTCTGTGATCACAAGCAGAGCACGGATACTTGGAGAATGGGGTTATTTTTGCCTACCCTGACTCCCACAAGCTGTGTACAAGCTGCTCCCGGAACACATGGACAGCTGCCTGCCACAGGATGGGTATGTGCTATAGTGCTAAGAGTTGAAATTGACCAAAATTAACCATAGCTTACTATCAAAACATTCCTTGGGAATTTACAATCCTTCAATAGGCTCCAGAGTTCCAAAATTATACATTAGACAGATTCTGCCAGGGCAATTGTTGCCTAGGTAGGGAGCAAGTTATTAGTGCTTCCTACTCTGCCATCTTCACAGGATCCTCTCTAAAGGTTGCTAATATTTTGTTTAGGATTTTTGCATTTAGATATGTGAACCTAAAAAAACTGAGGCAAAATTAATATAGAGTGTATTTGAGCCAAAGTTGAGAAACGACCCTAGACATCCTTCCAAGTCGCCTTGGGGAGTGCTCTGTTCTGCCTTTGTTACCGCCAAATGAAGCTATGAGAAGAGGGCCACCATCCTGCAGGTTTTTAAAGGCAAAATTAGAGAATGAGCTGATACAAAGTTATTTGACAAGAATTCTCATTAGTTTACAGAAGTAACATTGGTTGGTGATTGGCTATACACTGTTGAACTACAGGGTATGAGCTATGGTGTCCAGCATATGGCATTAGGTATTTCTTCATAGTAGTGTTGTAATAACTTACCCTGGGCTAGCATTATTGACTTTATTTTAGCTGTAAACTTTAACCTGACTTTTCCCTCCCTACTACAGCCCTTTTGAGTGTATAACTGGGTTATGCTGCACTTAGAAGTGTTGAAGCGTTCTGTTCCTAACACTTGTAACCATTGTAACTGCATTCTGTTTGACATACCCCCGCCATTGTAAGAAAAAAAAAATTCCCTTTAATTATTGTGTAGAAGGACCCTGAATATCCACTTCTTGTTAACACCTGTGCCCTCAGGCCCTTCCTTTAACCTGCTTTTTTGCTTTTGTAAAATTCTGCTTTAGCTGGGCTTTCCCTTCCCTACCTAAATGAAAGTATAAGAAATAATTAAGCCCCTTCCTGAGGCTGAGAAAAATTTTAAGCGTTAGCCGTCCCTCGGTTGCTATATATATATATATATATATATATATATATATATATATATATATAT
>NW_022436999.1:14198558-14237499 GCF_009761245.1 Sapajus apella
ATATATATATATATATATATATATATATATATTTTTTTTTATATTTTAAGACTCTTAATTTGAAACTCAGTGTGTGGCGCATTCCTTCTAACGCGCTCATTTACAACACCTGGAGGCCCCAGCGAGCTGTTTGCCACGAGGTGCAGACCCGGCTCGTTCCGGGCTCGTTCCGGGCTCGTTCCGGGCTCCGCGGAGGGAGGAGGCAGACTATAGGGAAGGCGTCCCTTGACGTTCCAGGGACCCATAGACTACCTCTTGCGGGAGGAAAGCGGATTGACTCCCGGCGCACTCCACGAAATTATTCTTCAGAGTCCCTGGTCCTGTTCCGCGGAGAAGGTAAGTCAGGCCTGATCTAATTATTCCTGGAAGTTACAGGGATCATCCAATTACCGAGACGCCGGAATTGACGATGATTCCTGTGACCTTGGGCTCTGGGTGCCCCAGAGTCCCTGGTCCTGGTTCTAGGTTTTGGACTCTGGAAGAGTCCTGGTTCTCATTTTAAACTCTGCAATAGTCCTGGTACTGGTTTGAAACTCTACAAGAGACCTGGTTCTGATTTTTGGACTTTGGAAGAGCCCTGGTTCTGGTTTTTGGACTCTGGAAGAGTCCTGGTTCTGGTTTTAAACACTGGAAGTGTCCTGGCTCTGGTTTTTGGACTCCGGGTGTCCCAGAGTCCATGGTCCTGGTTCTGGTTTGGGGCTGGTTTTGGACTCTAGAAGAGTCCTGGTTCTGGTTTTTAGACTCTGGGTGCCCCAGAGTCCCTGGTCCTGGTTCTGTCTTTGAACTCGGGGGGTCTAAAGTTCCTAGTTCTGTCTGCTTCTGGATTCCCGGTGCCCGGGGTCCTGGTTCTGTCGGTCTGTCTAATCTAGAGGGGGTCAGCCCTGATAAGGGCACCCCTCTGGACTCTGTTGCCACTCCAGGACGCTGAAGAACAGGGTCCCTTAAAACTCAGTGTGTAACACATTCCTTCTAACTCGCTCAATTACAACAGTGTGAGAATGGACTAATACAGGGGCTTGGATTTCTCAGAAAAAAAATTTTTTTTCATTTTTTCCTCAGGTTCATAAATGCTAATTTTTCTTTCTCATAAATTTGGATATGGGTATATTGTCTTCCTAAAATGAGTTGAAGCCTCTTCCTTTTTTTCTTTTTGTGGGGGTTGTGAGGGGAAAGGCCTCAGCCTCTTCCTAGGCTGGTCTCAAAATCCTGATTTCAAGCAGTCCACTTTCCTTGTCCTCCCAAACTGCTGGGATTACAGGCATGAGCCACCATGTCTGGCCCTTTCCTTTTCTATTCTCTGGAAGAGTTTGTGAAATTGGTATTATTTCCTCTTTAAATATTTGGTAGAGTTTGACAATAAGGACATTTGTACCTGGAAGTTTTTTGGTATATGTGAGAAATTTAAATCATGGCATAAATATATTTTATAATTATAGGACAATTCAGAATTTCTTTCAGGTTATCTGTTGGTTAGTTGCATTTTTGTTGAAATGTGTCCATTCCTCTAATTATTCATTTTTACTGGAATCAAGTTGTTAATAATATCCTTATTATATTTCAGTGACTTCATGTTTTATATTATTAATCTTTTTAATTTCTGATGTTATTTATGTGTACACACATGCTCTCCCCTCAGCCTTCCTCCTGCTCTACTTCCTTGCTTCAGTCAGTCTTTCTAAACACTTTATAGGAGTAAAGGGTTTATTGTACCTTGAAATTATTTCCATTTTTTTATGCATTTTGAAACCATGCAATTATATGCACACTTTAGATTTATTATATATTCCTAGTTAATTCAACCTTTTAATTTGATGAATTGTCCCTAACTTAATAAGGATTTTTGCTTTAAATATAATTTTGCTTGATATTAATTTAACTATACCCATTTTACTTTGAGATGGAGTCTCGCTGTGTTGCCCAGGCTGGAGTGCAGTGGTATGATCTCAGCTCACTGCAACCTCTGCCTCCTGTGTTCAAGTGATTCTCCTGCCTCAGCCTCCCTAATAGCTGGGACTACAGGCACTTACCACCACACCTGGCTAATTTTTGTATTTTTAGTAGAGGTGGGGTTTCACCATGTTGGCCAGGCTGGTCTCGAATTCCTGACCTCAAATGATCTGCCCACCTCAGCCTCCCAAAGTGCTGGGATTACAGGTGTGAGCCACCGTGCCCAGCCTATTTTATTTTACTTTATTTGATTTGATTTTTCAAGATGGAATCTAACTCTGTCCCCCAGGCTGGAGTGCACGGCATGATCTCGGCTCACTGCAACCTCTGCCTCCTGGGTTCAAGTGATTCTCCTTCCTCAGGCTCCTGAGTAGCTGGGACTACCAGCATCCACCACCATGCCTGGCTAATTTTTGCATTTTCAGTAAAGATGGGGTTTTACCATGTTGGCCAGGCTGGTCGTGAACTCCTGACCTCAGGTGATCAACCCTCCTTGGCCTCTCAAAGTTCTGGGATTACAAGCATGAGCTACCACACCCAGCCCCCTTTTTATTTTTGTTAGTGCTTGCATGAAATTTTTTTCTATCATAACCTTTCTGTATATTTATGTAGCTTGGTTTCAAACTGTGTTCGTTTTGTTTTGTTTCATTTCGTATTTTGAGACAGGACCTCATTCTGCTGCCCGAGCTGGAGTGCAATGGCATGATCATGGCTCACTACAACCTCAACTTTCCGGGCTCAGGTGATCCTCCCACCTCAGCCTACCTGGTAACTCGGACTATAGGCATGCACTACTATGCCTGGCTAATTTTTTGTATTTTTTTGCGGAGGTGGGGTGTTGCCATGTTGTCCAGGCTGGTCTTGAACCCCTAAGCTCAAATGATCTGCCTGCCTTAGGCTGCCAAATTGCTGGGATTACAGGCATGAGTCACCATGCCCAGCCCAAACTGCATTTTCAAACTTTATTTTCTTTCCTCCTTTCTCTCCAATCTCAAGATATAACTTTGAGACAAACTGCATATGTGTTTCTTTTCATCTTGAAATACAGCCTTGGAATGTGATTGTGGACCTCCACTCCATTTTTTTCCCCATTTTATACCCATGCCCTATGTACATTTATTTACCTAGCTGCTTGTTAAGCAAAAACTATACTCACTTATCTGGTCATATATTTCCTTAGAAGCTTCAAGGGCTGGATCCTAATATGGACCAGACACCTCCAGAATTTTCTCTCCAACAGAAGATTACAGAGAGGCCAGAACCCTCTCCTAGCTAGAAACTGACTGCAAGATGGACTGCAGTTAATTTGTAAACTGATTGGGCCCATAATGGTGCCAGTTCCTTCACCAGACCAAACAATAATTTAAGAGAAGCCATTGAAGCAGGTCGCCTCAGACACCTTCTAGCCCCCTCTCTCTTCTGCATTTCAAATCCTCTCTTTAAAAACCCCTGCATTCTCTCCACAAATTGAAGAGTAGAAATTTCTGGAAATGATTCTGTCTACTCTTCCCCTTGCTAGCATGGATAATAAAATATTGCTCTCTTCATCACACCTCACTCTTGTTATTATGACTTCTTTCTACAAGTGGCAAGCAGCTGGACTCCTTGACAGTTAAATTTATGGTTTAGATGTGACTCATAAAGATTGCATTTTTCTAATATTAATATAGCTATTCTGGGTTTATTTTTGTTAGTATTTGTTTTCTATGTCTTTTTCCTCCCTTTTTTACTTTCATCCACTCTTTTATCCTCATCTATTCTTGTAGTTTAGATTAGATTTTTTTTTTTTTTTTTGAGATGCATTCTCGCTCTGTCTCACAGGATGGAGTGCACTGGTGTGATCTTGGCTAACTGCAACCTCACCTCCCAGGTTCAAGCGATTTTCCTTCCTCAGCCTCCTGGGTAGTTGGGGTTGCAGATGTGTGCCACAACACCCAGCTGATTTTTGTATTTTCAGTAGAGACAGCGTTTTACCATGTTAGCCAGCCTTGACCTCCTGGGTTAAAGCAATCATTCCACTTCACAGGCATGCACCACCATACCCCATTAATTTTTGTATTTTTTGTAGAAATAAGGTCTTGCTATGTTGCTCAGGCTAGTTTCTAATTCCAGGGCTCAAGCAATCTGCATGCCTTGGTTTCCCAAAGTGTTGGGATTACAGGTGTGAGCAACCAAGCACAGCCCCAGATGACTTTTTAATACACAAAAACAGGCCAGACATGGTGGCTCATGCCTGTAATTCCAGCACTTTGGGAGGCCGAGGCAGGTAGATCACTTGAGGTCAGAAGTTTGAGACCAGCCTGGCCAACATGGTGAAACCTCATCTCTACTAGAAATACAAAAATTAGCTGGGCATGGTGGTGGGAGCCTATAATCCCAGTGACTCAGGAGGCTGAGGCAGTAGAATCACTTGAACCTGGGAGGTGGAGGTTTCAGTGAGCTGTGATTGCACCACTGCACTCCAGCCTAGAGTGAGACTCCATCTCAAAAAAAAAGAAGAAAACTAGATGTGAAAAATAAGATGGTTAATATGACAAAAGCTATAAAAGACACAAAAATATACAAAGTAATAATTAACAATACATTGTTGGGTTTGTAAAATGTATAGATGTAATATATATAATCATGCTATCATAAAAAGGGGGAAACAAAGTATAGCTATCTAAGCATAATATTTCCCTATCTCATTGAGGAACTCAGGAAAATTTAGTGTAAATTTGAAGCTGATAAGTTAAGTTGTATATGGGAAGCCCTAGAGCAACCACCAAGGAAATAACCTTTAAAATATAGTAAAAAAGAGGTGGGGCATGGTGGTTCACGCCTGTAATCCCAGCACTTTGAGAGGCCAAGGCAGGCAGATCACAAAGTCAGGAGTTCGAGACCATCCTGATCAACATGGTGAGACCTCATCTTTAAAAATAAAAAAATATATAAAAATATAAAAAATACATATAGAAAAAAAATCAGCCATGCATAGTGACTCATGCCTGTGATCTTAGCACTTTGGGAGGCCAAGGCAGGAGGATTGCTTGAGCCTAGGAGTTCAAGACCGGCCTGGGCAACATAGTGAGACCTAGTCTCTACAAAGAATTAAAAATTTAGTTGGGTGTGGTGGTGCATACCTGTGGTGGTGGCACAAACCTGTGGTCCCAGCTCCTTGGGAGGCTGAAATGGGAGGATCACTTAAGCCCAGGAGATCAAGGCTACAGTGAACCATGATTGCACCACTGCACTCCAGCCTGGGTGACAGAGCAAGACACTGTCTCAAAAAAAAAAAAAAAATTTTTTTTCTAAAAAAATTGAAATGCTACTTTAGAAAGTATTCACTTAATGCAAAAAAAAAAAGGCAGCAGACGAAGAGTAAAGACAAAAGACATGAGACACATAGAAAATAGTTAAATGGTTGTTGTAAGCCCAACTATATTAATAATAACATTAAATGTGAGTGGATTAAACAATACAATCAAAATCCAAAGATTATAGGCTGAGGTGGGTAGATTGCTTGAGCCCAAGAGTTAGTTCGAGACCAACCTAGGCAACATGACTTAAAAAAAAAAAAAAATCCAAAGATTACTGGCCTTCATTTAATATAAAAATAAAGATCCAACTATATGCTCTCTATAGGAGAAACACTAGATTAAAAGATAGAACTAGATTAAAAATAAAAGGATAGAAGAAGATATATTACATAAACATCAGTCAGAGAAAGCTGGAGTGATCATACTAATATCAGACAATATAGACTTTAAAACAAAATGTTATTGGAGATTCAATAATGATAAAAGACTGAGGCCATCTGCAACACATAACAATTATAAATATATATATATAGCTAAAAGCAGAATACCAAAATACATGAAACAAAAACAGACAGAAATGAATGGAGAAAGAGACCATTTAATAATGATAGGTGGAGATCTCAAACCTCATTTTCAATAATAGTTAGAACAACTAGGCAGAAAATCAACATGCAAACAGATTTGAACAACACTATAAACCAGCTAGACCTAACAGACTTACATCAAGCACTCCACCCAGCAACAGCAGAATATACATTCTTCTCAATGTCATAGAGAATGACATTTATGTCTTTCTATGAATTTGTACATTTCATCTATCTAATTTATTGGCATATAATTATACATTATATTCCTTTATAATTTTGAAATTTTTGTACAAATGTACAAATTCATAGAAAGACACAAATCTCCGGGATAGACTATAAGCTAAGTTGTAAACGAAACCTTAATAAATTTTAAGGGATATAAATAATACAAAATATATTTTCCAACCACATGAAATAAAGTTAAAAATAAATAACAGAAAAATTTGGGAAACTCACAAATATGTGGAAATTGAATAACCCACTCTAAAACAACAAATGGGTCAAAGAAGAAATCAAAAGGATATTAGTAAACATTTTTTGATAAATTAAAATGAATACACAACATTGTTTAGAAGGAATACACAGCATTGTTTAGAAGGAAATGTATTGCTGTAAACTGCTTTATATTAGGTAAGAAGAAAGATCGCATATCAACAACCTAACCTTCCACCTTAAGACACTAGAAAAACATGAGGAAACTAAACACAAAGCAAGCAGAAGAAAGGAAATAATAAAGATTAGATTGGAAATTAATGACAAAGAGAATTTTAAAATAGAGAAAATAAATGAACTCAAAATTTTATTATATGAAAAGATCAACAGAATTGGCAAACATTAATTAAATGTGAAGACTCAAATTACTAGAACCAGAAATAAGAGTGAAGATACTACTGCCCTTACATAAGAAACTTCAAAATTATAAAGAAATATGATGTATAATTATATGTCAGTAAATTAGATGAAATGTACAAATTCATAGAAAGACACAAATTACCAAAATCAACTAAAGAAAAAATAGAAATCAGAATAGTCCTATAACAAGTGAAGAAATTGAATTTAGTAATTTTAAATACTACTCTTAAATACCCAGTCTCAGACAACTCATCATAGAATTCTACCAAACATTTAAAGAATTAACATCAATTCTTCAAACTTTTCCAAAAAGAGGACAGAATGCTTCCCAACTTACTCTGAGACCAGTATTACCCTGATACTAAAACTAGACAAACATTGCAAGAAAAGAAAACTAGGGCCAATATTTCTTATCAATATGGATGCAAAAATTGTCAACAAAATACTAGCAGACTGAATCTAGCAACATATAAAAAGAATTGTATGACATAACTGAGTAGAATTTGTGCTAGGAATGCAAGAATAGTTTAACATCTGAACACGAATTAATATATAATACACCATATCGACAGAATAAAAAACAAAATGGGCCAGGCATGGTGGCTCACGCCTGTAATCCCAGCACTTTGGGAGGCCAAGGCAGGAAGATCATGAAGTCAGGAAATCAAGACCATCCTAGACAACATGGTGAAACCCTGTCTCTACTAAAAATACAAAAATTAGCTGTGCATAGTGGCACATGCCTGTAGTCCCAGCTACTTGGGAGGAGAATCTCTTCTTGCCTCAGCAGGAGAATCACTTGAACCTGGGAGGTGGAGGTTGCAGTGAGCTGAGATCGTGCCACTGCACTCCAGCCTGGCAACACAGCGAAACTGTCTCAAAATAATAATAATAATAATGGAATCATCTGAATAGATGCAGAAAATCATTTGACAAAATCCAACATTCTTTCATGATAAAACAATCTCCAAGAAAAAAACAGCCTCATCAAAAAGTAGGTGAAGAATATGAACAGATACTTCTCAAAAGAAGATATTTATGTGGCAAATAAACATGAAAAAAAGCTCATCATCACTGGTCATTAGAAAAATGCAAGTCAAAACCACAATGAGATACCATCTCATGCCAGTTCAAAAGGCGATCATTAAAAAGTCAGGAAACAACAGATGCTGGAGAGGATGTGGAGAAATAGGAACGATTTTACACTGTTGGTGGGAGTGTAAATTAGTTCAACCATTGTGGAAGACAGCGGGGCGATTTCTCAAGGATCTAGAACCAGAAATACCACTTGACCCAGCAATCCCATTATTGGGTATATACCCAAAGGATTATAAGTCATTCTATAAAGACATATGCACACATATGTTTATTGCAGCACTGTTCACAATGGCAAAGGCTTGGAACCAACCCGCATGCCCATCAATGAAAGAAAATGTGGCACATATACACCATGGAATACTATGTAGCCATAAAAAAGGAGGAGTTCATGTCCTCTGCAGGGACATGGATGAAGCTGGAAACCATATTCTCAGCAAATTAATAAAGGAAGAGAAAAACAAGCACCACATGTTCTCACTCAAAAGTGGGAGTTGAACAGTGAGAACACATGGACCTAGGGAGGGGAACATCACACACTAAAACCTATCAGGGAGTGGGGGGCTAGGGGAGGGATAGCATTAGGAGAAATACCTAATGTGGATGACGGGTTGATGGGTACAGCAAACCACCATGGCACGTGTATACCTATGTAACAAACCTGCACATTCTGCATATATATCCCAGAACTTAAAGTATAATTAAAAATAATAAAATTGATTAAGCTTGTCAAAAAATAAAACAATCTCCAGCCTGAACAACATAGCAAGACCCCAATCTCTACAAAAAATAAAATATTAGCCAGGTATTGTGGTGCATTCCTGTGGTCACAGCTACTCAGGAGGCTAAGGCAGGAGGATTACTTGAGCCCAGGAGTTTGAGGCTGTAGCAAGCTATGATCATGCCACTGAACTCCAGCATGGGCAATAGTGAGACCCCATCTCTAAACGTAAAATAAAATACATTTTAAAAACACTCGATAAACTAGGACTAGATAGGGACTTCTTCAATCTGATAAAACCGTACAGCTAACATTATACTTAATGGTGAAAGGCCAGATACTTTTCCCCTAAGATCAGGAATGAGACAAAAATGTCCACTCTCACCAGTTCCATTTAACATCTTACTGAAAGTTCTAATTAGGGCTATCAGGCAAGAAAAAAGTTATCCAGATTGGGAAAGCAAAAAACCCCACAAAACTATGTCTATAGACAGATGACATAATCTTACACATGGAAAATCCAATGGGATCCACTAAAAAAACTGTGGGAACTAATAAATTAGTTCAGCAAATTTGTAGGAAATAAGACCAGTAGGCCAAGTTTTTATACACTTGCAGTGAACAATCTGAAATAAAACGAAGAAAATTTTGGCCAGGTGCAGTTGTTCATGCCTGTAGTCCCAGTACTTTGGGAGGTGGAAGTGAGTGGGTCACTTGAGTCCAGGACTTCAATACCAGCCTGCACAACATAGTGAAACCCTGACTCTACAAAAAAAACACAAAAAATTCCCCAGGTATGCATGGTGGTGCCTACCTACTGATCAAGCCTACTCAGGAGGCTGAGGAGGGCGGATAACCTGAGCTCAAGAGGTCAAGGCTGAAGTGAGCTGTGATTACACCACTGCACTCCAACCTGGGTGACAGTGAGACACTGTATCAATAAAGAAAATAAAATTTTATTTATAGTTAATCAAAAATAATAGCATAGTAATATATTTCACAAAAGTTATACTTTCAAGACTATAAAACATTGTTGACAAAACTTAAACAGAAAAAAATGAATCAGAAGACTTAATATTGTTAAGATGGCAATATTCTCCATATTGATATACAGATTCAACACAATCCATTTCAAATAGCAGCTGACTTTACTGTAGACATTGACAAGCTAATTTAAAAATTCACATGGGATTGCAAGTAAACTAGAATAGCCAAAAATATCTTGAAAAAAGAAGGGCAAAGTAGGTAGACTCACATTTCCTGATTTGAAAACTTATTAAAACAACAGTAATCAAGACAGTGTGGTTCTGGGATAAGGATACACATATAGATTAATGGAATAGAATAGAAAATCCAAAAATAAACCCAAATGTTTATAGTCAACTGATATTTGACAATGGTTTCAAGACTATTTCAATGTGGAAAATATTATTGTCTACAAATTCTACTGGGACAACTGAATAGTCACATGCAAAAGAATGAAGTTTTACCTTTATCTCACACCATATAGAAAAATCAACTCAAAATTGATCAAAGACCTTAATGGAAGAGCCCTTTGTCACCTACCTTTTGCAATAGAAGTGTCCCGTTTTGCAAGTTTATCACACTGCCTCCGGACCATAGAAGTTTGGGAGCCTTGAGGGCTCTTTTAATTTTGAACTCTGCCCTTTTTAGCCCAAGAGATCATCCTCCCACCAATATAATACTTTCTAAAAACTTGATGGGGTTGGTAGGAAACTTGTTTGGGTTCATTCTACTAGTCAAAAGCCATGCTCACCAATCTCTTCTAGACAGGCCATTCTTAGCTTGGACTGTGGGTGAGGAGGCTGCGGGGTGGCCTTAAGATTCTTTAGTCTTTCTTTTTTTTTAAATAAAGACGAGGTTTCACCATGTTAGTCAGGCTGGTCTTGAACTCCTGGCCTCAGGTGATCCACCTGCCTTGGCCTCCAAAGTGCTTGGATTATAGGCGTGAGCCACCATGCCTGGCTAAAGTCTTTTTTTTTTTTTTCTAGTTGAAAGAGTCTATAAGGAATTGATTAAAGTCTTAATGAAGGGTCTCTCAGCAACAGATTATTAAGATTATCTTTACTCTGAGGTCTTTATTTTTGCCTGTTTTTGTTTTTAGTTTGAGAACATTTTGCCATCTGAAAAAGATGGGAAGGAGAAACTGGGGATTTTTTTTTAATTAAAAAATTTTTTGGTAGAAATGGGGTCTCACTATGTTGCTCAGGCTTGTCTTGAACTCCTGGCCTCAAGCAATCCTCTGACCTCAGCCTTCCAAAGTGTTGAGATTAGAGGCGTGAGCCTTCACACCTGGCCCAGTTTTAGTTGTAATACTAACAAGCCCTGGCTACTTTATATTCCTTCTAAATTTTGCATGCTGAACAGTTTTCTTATTTCATCTTTTTTTAGCCATATCTCTAGTGTAGCCATATCTCAAGTGTGTATCTAATGTAGCTGTATCTCTTAATCTAGGCAGCCAAATAAACCACTTGGCATCTTCAACATTCTGCTTGAAAATCTTCTTTGTCAGATCTACCAGTTCATTAGGAACATTCTATTTTTGCTCTTACCAAAATTAACAGTTTCACAAAACTTCTTTTCACCCTGTAATGTGTCATATCTTCTCCAGCTCCAATAACATTCTCTTCATTGTCCTTCAAGCTTTTACTATCTGTTTCTTCATGGCCCTTCCAGCTTCTGCCAATTGCCCATTACCAATGTCAATGCCACATGATTTTGTTATAAAAGAACTCCCAACTTCCAAGTGACAAATTCATTTCTTCTTATCTACTGCTGCGTAAAAAACTGCTCCAAAACTTTCCAATGGCTTTAAACAACAGGTATTTTATGATAATACATCTCACAGTTTCAGAAGTCAGGAATCCAAACAGGGTTCAATTGGGGTGTAACAATGGTTATTCTGTGGTGGTATTGAGCTGGCATCTGGGCTGGTCTAAGCTGGTCACTCACACTTCTAGCCCTTTGATGGAGAAGGCTGGGCTCAGCTGGGAGCTTCAACTGGAGTGTCTATACATGGCTTCTCTAGTGTCACAGCCTCAAGGTAGCCAGACTTCTTATGTGGCAGCTCAGGGATCCCAGAGATTGTTCCCATATAGCTGTGCCAAAGATGCAAGGCCTCTTATGATCTAAGCTCATTAGTCCCAGTATCTGCTGCATTCTAATGGTCAAACCAGACACTAAGGCCACCCGGACTTAGGGGAAAGAGAATTAAAATCCATCTCTTACTAAGAGAAATAGAAAAGAGTTGGTGGCCCTATTTTAACATCTGGATGGATGTATAATTGCCATGCAATAAACACACATATTTATAGTGTAAAACTTGGTTAAGTTTTGACATGTGTATATCCATGAATCCACCACCACTATCATGATAATAATGTTTGTCGTCCCCTACAGTTCTCTCACGTCCTTTTGTAACCTTCTCTTCTTCCCTTCATGTGGGTCTCCCCGTTCCATCAGCACCCCCTGACCTGTTGTTGTTCTGTTGTTACAGATTATTTTGCATCTTCTAGAATTTTATAGATGGAATGGTACAATAAATACATTTTGTCTGTTTTATTTGGCATATTTTGAGATTATTCTGTGTTGTAACATGTAAATAATAATTCATTCCTTTTATTGCTGAGTAGTATTGCCTTGTACGGACCGGGGGGTTTTCCCCTCATTTACCCGTTAATGGGCATTTGGGTTATTTCTAGTTTTGGAGTATTCCAAATAGAGCTACTAAGAACATTTGTACACAAGTCTTTTGTATAGTCTACCATATGAAACAACTATTCCATTCATTATATCCCAAGAGAAATAAAAGCATGTATCATAAAACATATATATCATATGCTTTTATTTCTCTTAGTAGAATATAATGAATGGAATAGTTGTTTTATATGGTAGGTATCTATTGAACATTTTGTGAAACCACCAAACTGATTTTCAATGTGGTTTTACCATTTCCCATTCCCACCAGCAGTGTATTAGAGTTCAGTTGCTTCACATCCTCACCAACATTTGCTATAGTCAATCTTGTTCATTTTACCAATTTTTGGGTTTTTTGTTATCTTGTTGCATTATAATTTAACTTGCATTTCAGTTTGCATCTCCTTATGATGTTAAACTTCTTTTCATGTTCAACCATTGTGGAAGACAGTGTGGCGATTCCTTAAGGACCTAGAAATAGAAATTCCATTTGACCCAGCAATCCCATTACTGGGTATATATCCAAAGGATTATAAATCATTCTACTATAAGGACACATGCACACGAATGTTCATTGCAGCACTGTTTCAATAGCAAAGAACTGGAACCAACCCAAATGCCCATCGATGATAGACTGGACAGGGAAAATGTGGTATATATACACCATGGAATACTATGCAGCCATAAAAAATGATGAGTTCATGTCCTTTGTAGGGACATGGATGAACCTGGAAACCATCATTCTCAGTAAACTAACACAAGAGCAGAAAATCAAACACCGCATGTTCTCACTCATAGGCTGGTGTTCAACAATGAGAACACATGGACACAGGGAGGGGAGCACTACTGTTGGGGGGAAATGGGGGAGGGACGGGGGGGTAGGGAAAGGGGGAGAGATAGCATGGGGAGAAAAGCCAGATATAGGTGAAGGGAAGGCAGCAAATCACACTGCCATGTGTGTACCTATGCAACAATCTTGCATGTTCTTCACGTGTACCCCAAAACCTAAAATGCAATTTAAAAAAATCAATTTGGGGAGTATTTGCATCTTAACAGTATTACATTTTGTACCAGTAAACTTAGCATATATCTTTTTTTTTTTTTTTTTTTTTTTTTTTTGAGACGGAGTTTCGCTCTTGTTACCCAGGCTGGAGTGCAATGGCGCGATCTCGGCTCACCGCAACCTCCGCCTCCTGGGTTCAGGCAATTCTCCCGCCTCAGCCTCCTGAGTAGCTGGGATTACAGGCACGCACCACCATGCCCAGCTAATTTTTTGTATTTTTAGTAGAGACGGGGTTTCACCATGTTGACCAGGATGGTCTCGATCTCTTGACCTTGTGATCCACCCGCCTCGGCCTCCCAAAGTGCTGGGATTACAGGCGTGAGCCACCGCGCCCGGCAGCATATATCTTTATTTCTTTAGGTGTTTCATATCTTTAAGCAGTATTTTGTTGTTTTCAATGTACAGGTCTTCTACATCTTTTGTCAGATTTTTCTTCAGATAAAAGTTAATTGACCATAATCCAAAGGATCGTTTCTTGATTCTCAATTATGTTCCATTAACCTACATACTCATCCTTATGCCACTACCCCCATTATTTTGATAACTATAGCTTTATGTAAAGCTTTAAAATTGGGTCTGTATTCTTCCAATTTTGTCCCTTTTTTAAAATTTTTATTTTTAAGACAGGGTCTTGTCTTGTTGTCCAGGCTGGAGTGTGGTGGCAAAATCACAGCTTACTGAAGCCTCAATTTCCCAGGCTCAAGCGATCCTCCCACCTCAGCCTCTCTAGTAGCTGGAATTAAAGGTGTGCACCACCACATCCAGCTAATTTTGGTATTTTCTGTAGAGACAGGGTTTTTCCATCTTGCCCAGGCTGGTCTCGAACTCCTAGCCTGGCATTACAAGCGTGAGTCAACCTGTCCTTCTTTTTAAAATTGTTTAGGTATTCTGGTTTATTTGCATTTGCATATATGTCTTAGGACAAACTTGTCAATTTTTTAAGATACAGCCTGCTGAGATTTTCCTAAGGATTATATTGAATCTATAGAACAGTTTGATATTGCCATGTTAATGATATTGATTATTCCAGTCCATGAACATTGAATGTCTTTCCATTTATTTAGATCTTCTCTAACTTTTCTCAGTAATGTTTTATGATTTCCAGTATATGAGTCTTGAGTTTATTTTGTCAAACCTTTCCTAAGTATTTAATTTTTGTGAACGCTATTGTTAAAGAATTGTTTTCTTTCATTTTTTTATTATTTCTTGCCAATATATAAAAATATAACTAATTTTTCTATATTGTTTTTGTATTCTGTAATTTTACTGAACTTTGTTATTAGTTCTAGTGGATTTTGTTTTGTTTTGTTTTTTTGTTTTTGTTTTTGTTTTTGTTTTTTTTGAGACAGAGTTTCGCTCTTGTTACCCAGGCTGGAGTGCAATGGCGCAATCTCGGCTCACCGCAACCTCCGTCTCCTGGGTTCAAGCAATTCTCCTGCCTCAGCCTCCTGAGTAGCTGGGATTACAGGCATGCGCCACCATGCCCAGCTAATTTCTTTCTGTAGTTTTAGTAGAGACGGGGTTTCACCGGGTTGACCAGGATGGCCTCGATCTCTTGACCTCGTGATCCGCCCGCCTCGGCCTCCCAAAGTGCTGGGATTACAGGCTTGAGCCACCGCGCCCGGCCCTTGTTTTTGTTTTTTTGATACCAATTCTCACTCTATCACCAGGCTGGAGTGCAATGGCATGGCATGATCTCAGCTCACTGCAACCTCCACCTCCTGGGTTCAAGTGATTCTCCTGCCTCAGCCTCCCTGAATAGCTGGGACTACAGGCTCATACGATGAAGCCCAGCTAATTTTTGTATTTTTAGTAGAGACGGGGTTTCACCATGTTGGCCAGGATGGTCTCAATCTCCTGACCTTGTGGGCTGCCCACCTCAGCCTCCCGAAGTTCTGTGAATACAGGCATGAGCCACTGTGCCTGGCCTAGTGGAGTTTTTTAATAGATTACTTGGAATGTTCTATATTCAGGATTATATTATCTACAAATAAAGACAATTTTCCTTCTCCCTTACCAATCTAGAGGCTTGGTTTGTTTGTTTGTTTCAATGTACTTGCTACAGCCTTCAGAACATGTTAAATAGAGATGGCAATAGCATATAGCCTGCCTTGTTTCAGATCTTAAGGGGAAAGCAATTATTTCACTAGTAAGTGTAATGTTGGGTGTAGATTTTTCATAAATGCCCCAGATATTAGGACATTGAAAAAAATCCATTCATGGATTAAAGAATAAATGATAACAAAAATTAGAATATACATAGAACTTAATACTAAAACCACTATATTTGAAAATGTAGGATGCAGGTTAAATGGAATTTGAAAAATTTGTCTTAAATGCCTACATTTAAAAAGAAGAATGACAGGCCGGCATGGTGGCTCATGCCTGTAATCCCAGCACTTTGAGAGGCCAAGGTGGGAGAATCACTTGAGCTCAGGGAGTGCAAGACCGGCCTGGGCAACATAGCAAGACCCCGTCTCTACAAAAATTAAAAACAGCCTTCTGAAGATGAGTCTTATTGAGAGCGTTTGGCTTTGTAGATGAAACCCTGTCATAGAGACTGTCTTCTCTCTTTGGTTGGCTGGTTGGTTAGTTGGCAAGCATTACTTCAGCAGCAATGAAAAATTTAAGAAATATCCACAGTTTGGTCTTGGGGGATCTTAAAAATTCTAAGTAATGAAACAGTCACTCACCAAGTATATATTCATAGTTTTCCACATGCTTAGCTTTCTGTTCTCCCTATCAAGAATTTAGCCAGGTGTGGTGGCATCCACCTGTACTCCCAGATACTCAGGAAATTGAGGCAGGAGGATCGCTTGAGGCCAGGAGGTTGAGACTGCTCTGAGCCATGTTCATGCCACTGTGCTCCAGCATTGGTGACAGAGTGAGAAGAAAGAAAAGAAAGAAAGAGAATAAGAGGGGTTGGGGGCAGTGAGGCTGGGAGGGAGGGAGGAAGGAAGGAAGGAAGGAAGGAAGGAAGAAAGGAAGAAAGGAAGGAAAATACACAAACTTGGAAAAATGAATGAAGCATCTCAGCATGGATAACTAAGTCTTGCCAACAGGTTCAATTATACAACAAGCAGACACACCATTCCTGCTACTTAGCCTCTAGGACACCATTGGTTCTTCTGTGGCAGGTAGATGCAGAAGCACCTGCAGACCAGAGGGCATGCCCACTGTTCACAGGGGTGGGCATGGGAATGTGCTCAGGGTGACACCACCCAAAATAAAAGTTCCCTTGGCTTTCTAAAGATATGTGGTAATGCATTGAGAAATTATTCCATTGTTTTCCTACCCCAAATCTTTCTTAAAGCTTCCTTCACATCCTTGTTTCTCAAAGAGTAGATGAGGGGGTTTAGCATTGGGATCACCACTGTGTAGATCACAGCAACTGTGCGGTCCTGGGTCAGGGAGTAGCTGGACCTGGGGCGCAGGTACATAAAAAGTGTTGTGCCAAAGAAGAGGCAGACGGCAGTGAGGTGGGATGCACAGGTGGAAAATGCCTTAAACCTGCCCTGGGCTGAGCTCATTCTCAGGATGGTGTTGAGAATTAAGAAGTAGGAGATCAAGATGGTGAGGGTGCAGCTCAAAAGGTTGAAACCAGCAAAAATGAAGAGCAGGATCTCACACAGTAAGGTGTCCACACAAGACAGAGATAGGATGGGTGGTCCATCACAGAAGAAGTGAGTGACCACATGAGCACTGCAGAATTTCAGACTAAAGATACAGCTAGTGTGGATAAGAGAATTGAGGAATCCTGCACTGTAGGAGCCCATAATCAGCGAGGCACAGACCCCAGGAGATATGATGGCTGTGTAGAGCAAGGGGTTACAAATAGCGACATAGCGGTCACAGGCCATGGCAGCAATGAGATAGCACTCACTGGTGGCAAAACCCGCATAGAAGAACATCTGAGTCATGCAGCCAAAGTAGGAGATCACTTTCTTCTTTGCCAAGAAGTTCACCAGCATCTGGGGCACAACCGTGGAGGAGTAGCAGAAATCCAAGAAGGAGAGGCTCTTCAGGAGGGAGTACATGGGTGTGTGTAAGGTGGCACTCACATGGATCAGGAGGAACATGACCAGGTTCCCCAGCAGAGTGGTGGTGTACATGCCCAGGAACACCATGAAGAGCAGCCTCTGGAGCCGGGGGTCGGTGGTGAGGCCCAAGAGCTCAAACTCAATCCCTTGGCTCAGGTTTCCCCTTTCCATGCTTCTCCAGTGCTCTGGGGTGGAGAAAGAAGACACCACCATGAATGAGGTTGAACTACCTGGGGCTGTGACTGAATTTAACTCTGCCTAAGGACAGCCTTCCAAAGATGAGTCTTATTGAGGGCATTTGGCTTTGTAGATGAAACTCTGTCATAGAGATGGTCTTCTCTCCTTGGTTGGTTGGTTAGTTGGTAAGTATTATTTGAGCAGCAATGGAAAATTTAAGAGAAATATCCACAATTTGGTCTTGGGAGATCTTAAAAATTCTAAGTAATGAAACAGTCACTCACCAAGTATAAACTCATAGTTTTCCATATGCTTAGCTCTGTGTTCTCCCTATCAGAAATTCAAGAGTGCCTGACCTCGGGAAGCTTATATTCTAGAGACAGTATGTTTTGTGTTTAAGCCATAAATACTGTCAGACTACCAAGGTTCAAAGTTGGGACTTTACCATTAACAAGTTGTATAATCTTGGGAATGTTACTTTACCTTTCTGAGTTTCCATTTTCCATCTGTGAAATAGGGATAGCACCTGTCTCTAAAGATTATTATAAAATTCAATGAGTTATTTCATGCAGAGAACTTGAACAAATTCCAGCACATTGAGGAAGTTCAAATAAGGTTAACTATGAGCATTCTCACTAAGAAAATAGACCCAAAACCTAAATACACATGATAAATGAGATGAACCCACAACAAAGCTTAGCAAGCAACTTACCACCTAACAGTATAGACAGACACGCACATGCTAAGCAAGCATGACTAAACAGGACTTTAGAGAGGCTGTCAATGGCTCATTGGCTCAGCTGGCCCTGTAAAATCAGCACTAGCCAGGCAGTACTGTGGGTACTTAAGGAAACAAGGGCTGAGAGTGTGGAGAGATGGAGGTGGTGTAAGACTGCATGGAGGAGCCTCCACCAACGGGAGAGTGCCCCTCATCGTTCACAAAGCTGCCTATCTTTTCCAGAAAACAAAATCATGCTGGACTCAGGAGCTGTTGCAGCCAGCAAGGAAGGAACAAAGTTTCTCCAAGAGTGAGGCTTTGTGAAAATGCCTTTTCTATTTAGAGAGAGAACAAGGCTGTGAATGCATCACCTAAACGCCACACTCTTCTCTGCCCCACTGGCCCCTCTACCATGTCTTCCCAAGTAGTTACCTCTGGGTGCTGAACCAGTTAAGCACCCTGTGCTCTTTGGGGAGGACTCTCAGTTACAAAGACTTTGAAGCCAGCAGATGCGACTGAGTAGGACAAAAAAGGGCAAAAGTGAGCTGCCTCCTCCTGCCCTGAGGAGAGTAAGTGAATAACACACCTGTGAAAAGTGTTGGGCGAATTTGGACAGGAAAGAGCTGGGTTAAGCAGGCAAAGATTCTGACTAATTCCAATCGCATAATTTCCAGAATCATCAAACTACCTGGGCAGGAGAAGATTCTGGACAAAGAAATGTAGTTTCCAGGCAGGGAATGGAGTCACTATTTGTGTTGATAGAATACTTTGAATAGTGACAAGAAAAATGCTTTTAGAAATGCCCAAAGAGGTAACATGCCCTACTAAAATTGAGACACAAAATGTAAGTCCAAATTTGAACAGAGAACATTAGCAACTGCTTTTAGAGCACATGGAATGCAATTTTGTGGCTTATTTCATATCATGAAGATGTAACATTCGGCTATCCTTAATCTAATAGCTGCCATTTTATAATAAATCCCTCTATTGCAGAATGTGGGCAGTCCTAGATTTGGGTTGCAAATGTCTTTGGCGCCATTGGTGACAAAGGCCAATTCAACTTCGAGACAAATTAGAGGACTTCAGATATATGACTATAAAACTCCCAGAGTGGAAATAACTTGCAGGCACTTCAAGAAAATAGAAAGATGGTCATTAAGAGTGGAGTAGAATTTCGAAACACAGCTTTTCATCTTCTTTTCTTGATGGATTGTTTCAGCTTAGGTAACAGGTCTGCAAGTATCTCTCTGATTAAAAGAATAAACAAGGCCAGGCGTGGTGGCTCACGCCTGTAATCCCAGCACTTTGGGAGGCCGAGGCGGGCAGATCACAAAGTCAAGAGATTGAGACCATCCTGGCCAACACAGTGAAACCCGTCTCTACTAAAAATACAAAAATTAGCTGGGCGTGGTGGTGTGCGCCTGTAGTTCCAGCTACTCGGGAGGCTGAGGCAGGAGAATTGCTTGAACTTGGGAGGTGGAGGTCGCAGTGAACCGAGATCGTGCCACTGCACTCCAGCCTGTTGCCTGGCGACAAAGCAAGACTCTGTCTCCAAAAAAAGAAAGGGAAAAAGAAGAGAAAAGTAGGAAGGTGAGCAATGCTCAGGACAGTGTGGATGAGGCAGGGGGTCTACACTGGGGTAGGGCGATGGGATGGGATGGGGTAGTGTGGTGGGTAATACAGTGGATAGCTGATCAGAGCCTTCAGATTTATCACTTGCTTTAAACCCACTCTCTCTCCTCCTCCTCCCCTTTCCTCTCATCTCTCTTCTCCAATCTGCACTAAATTCAAAATTATTCAGAATATAGTGACTCAAGGAAAGGATTATGGAGTAACTGGCATCTCTGACAGTTGTTTAAAGGATGCTGGAATCACCACTATTCCTGTTGTCTATAGTTTGTACCTGTGAATGAAATGTGGGAGGAAAACTTAAAGATGATCTTATCAAATGGGAATGGATTATAGAGTGAAGTGCATAAGAGTGAGAGCAAATGCCTGGGGCCTGTGGATGAGGGAGGTGTAGGGAAGAAGCTCTGTTAATATCTGACTTGTTGCCTACTCCCTGGGATAGCACAGTAAGAACACATGTGGATATGAAGGGCAGGCAGCCAAGGAAAGCAGCCAGTGAGATTCCTTGAGCAATAGTGATCCAAAACAATGGTTCTTAAACAGTACGCTGCCTTGCCCAAGGTTATATGCGCAGATTCCAGATCCCAACCCACGGAAAATTTAATCCAGTAGGTCTATAGCTTGCCCCCAAAGTATTAAACCATGGGGTACTTTCAGGAGCAGACAGATCTTCCTGAGCCACATGTAAATATCTATTCCTAGCTTGTTAGACTTGTCTGTGTCCTGGGAAATCAGCCTGTGGGTAGAATGGTCATCCTGGATATGCTCTTCTCTCCAGAAGACATATCTGTGGTTAACAATTTCCAGAAATCTGGGTTACTACCTGATAATAATCTAACACCAGAGTGTTTCCTCCTCCAAAGTTGCTTCAGACGTCCTTAAGTAAACCATTGAATTCCAGCAAAGCACCTGGCTTGACGTCAGAGCTGTTGCTCTGAGTGTCAGAACACAAGCCTTCCACAGAAAAACAACAAAGACAAAGCCAGACTCATTGTGTTCATAGACTGGGCATCAGAGCCTGCCACTGAGTTTAGCTTTCCACATTGTGATAGGTATGAGGCAGCCCCACTCTCTGCAAGCTCCTCACAAATGATCTTGTGCTGGCAGGAGTCACCCCAGAGCCGTCTTTTCCCCTGGCAGCCCAGCAGCTCACCACTAGGGAGGAGGATGTGTTCACTGATTAAAGTTTAGGGGGCAGGTGAGGAGGTGGGACTAATTGGCCCCCTGTAGGCTCATTAAAATTTTGAAAAGTTTCTAGCATCTCTTAAGAGTCTACCTCTGAGGAACCAAGTGGCTGGGAAACTGGGAATGAGGGGAATAGATCCACACAGATCCCTGCAAATAGGCTGATCGTTTGCCCCAAAACACTACTCCACTTTCACCCTAAACTTAACTCTTACGTGATTATCTGTATTTCCTTGACACTGGAAAACCAAGTTTTTCTTTATTCTATGCCAGTTACCCAATGTACATTTGTGCTGTAGATTAGAGCTGAGGACCTTCCTGCACTTCAAGATTATAGTAACATTACAGGCATGTTATGTGGTTCCCAAATAGTTGGGAATTTTCTAGAGGTCTTTCTGTTATTGGTTTCTAATTTAATAGCATATGGTCAGAAAATTTTGTATGACTTGATACTTTTGAATTTATTGAGATTTACTTTAAGGACCAGAATAGGACCTATCTTGGTTAATGTTCTATGTACACTTGAAAGGAATACATATTCTGTTTTGTTGAGTGGAATGTTCTATCTATAACTGCCAATTAGGTCAAGTTGGTTGGTATTGCTGTTCAGTTCTTTCTAATCTGCAATAAATCTCATCCAGTGTATGTTTTCATATCAGAAATTGTAGGTTTCATCTATAGAAGTTTGTTTTTGGTCTCTTTTTATATCTTGTCTTTACTCATTTTTTGTACATATAGAATATAATTATAACTGTTTTAATGTGCTTCTGTACTATAATATCTGTGTCATTTCTGGATTAGTTTCAGCTGCCCTTGCTACCCTGAGACTGAAGAAGGAACAAAGACCTTAAGAGTACCTTATCCATACCTCCAATAAGCAGCAGTCCACCCAAGGAAAGGAGGCCAGTCCATCTCCCATGGGTTCCACTTACGCCTCACCTCCCTCCCCTCACTTATCACCCAACAGGGAACTCTCAGCTTGGGCCCATGGCCCCCATTCAGGGCTGATTACACTGAGTGATTGCTGACCTGTATCTCTCTGGGGTAGGGCCCCCAGGAGACAAGTGGAAAACTTTCAGACACAACCATTGCTAAAGTTCATTCCTCTGATACCTCCAAGTTAGGGAGGAAACATAAACCCTGAGAACACCCCAGAGCTTCAGGGAAGCCCGGAAGTGCCAAGCCACAATCTACAGGCAGCATTCAAGTGAGAGGGGAGGCCACACTTTCAGAGAATTGAGAGGGAGCATAGCTGCAACTGTGAGGAAATATAGGGGAGCCACAGGACTGAGCAAGAGCCTACCAACTGACTACTACACCTAAGGGCCACCTACTGGATCACATCCCAAAGATTTAGCACCAAAAATATCTCACTAACATACCCCTCTGTAAAACCAAAGACAAGTCAGCTACAAATAATGACCCTACACAAAGCCCCAGCCCTGTGAAAACATCCAGAATAAAGGTCAATTTACTGTACTCAATCTACACCACAGTTAAAGGAACACTTACATGCAGAGACAAGAAATAACCAATGTAAGAACTCTGGCAACTCAAATGGCCAGAGTGTCTTATGTCCTCCAAATGATTGCACTCGTTTTCCAACAAGGGTTCTTAACCAGGCTGAGTTGGCCGAAATGACAGAAATACAATTCAGAATGTGGATAGGAATGAAGATCATCAAGATTCAGGAGAACAGCAACACCCATTCCAAGGAAACTAAGAATCACAATAAAATGATGCAGGAGCTGACAGACAAAATACCCAGTATAAAAAAGAACCTAACTGATCTGATAGAGCTGAAAAACATACTAAAAGAATTTCACAATGAAATCACAAGTATTAACAGCAGAATAGATGATGCCGAGGAAAGAATCGCAGAACTTGAAGACTGGCTTTCTGAAATAAGACAGTCAAAAATCAAGAAAAAAGAGTGAAAAGGAATGAACAAAACCTCTGAGAAATATGAGATTATGCAAACAGGCCAAATGTATGAATCACTGGCATCCTTGAAAGGGGCAGGGAGAAAGCAAACAACTTGGAAAACATATTTCAGGATATTGTCCATGAAAACTTTTCCAACCCTGCTAGAGAAACCAACAGTCAAATTCAGGAAATACAGAGAATCCTTGCAAGATTCTACACAAAAATACTATCCCCAAGACACATAATTGTCAGATTTTCTAAGGTCAAAATGAAAGAATGTTAAAGGCAGCCAGAAAGAAAGGGCAGGTCATCTACAAAGGGAACCCCATCAGGCTAACAGTAGACCTCTACAAGCCAGAAGAGACTGGGGACCTATATACAATATCCTTAAAAAAAATCTTCAACCAAGAATTTCATATCCAAACTAAGCCTCCTCAGTGAAGGAGAAATAAGATCCTTTTCAGGTAAGCTAATGCCAAGGGAGTTTATTACCACCAGACCTGTCTCATAAGAGATCTTGAAAGAAGCACTAAATATGAAAAGGAAAGATCACCACTAGCCAATACAAAACCACATTTATATACACAGACCAGTAACACTATAAAGCAACCACACAAACAAGCTGACATAATACAGCTAGTGCTCGACTTACAACCACGATTGGTTCCGACAGACCGGTCGTAACACGATTTGGTCGTAAGTTAAGTAGGCTATATGCACGCGGAGATGGTAGTGCTGCCGGAAGCTGGTCCGCACTGTCGTATGCCCAGCTGGGCAACGTTTGTGCTGCCAGACGCGGAGCAGTCATGGCTAGCGATTGTGGTCGTAAAGTCGAATGGTCGTAAGTTCATAGGTCATAAGTCGATCAATACCTGTAACCAGCTAACAACGCAATGACAGGGTCAAAGCCATGCATATCAATACTAACTTTGAATGTAAATGCACTAAATACCCCTTTTAGAAAGGCACAGAGTGGTAAGCTGGACAAAAAAGCAAGACCCAATGGTAGGCTATCTTCAAGAGACCCATCTCACACACAGTGACACCCATAGGCTCAAAATAAAGGAATGAAGAAAAGTCTTCGTTCCTTTGGAAATCAGCAAATGGAAATCAGAAAAAAGCAGGGGTTGCGATCCTAATTTCAGACAAAACAGACTTTAAACCAACAAAGATCAAAAGAGACAAGGAAGGACATTACATCAGTGTATTAGTCCATTCTCATGCTGTGATGAAGAAATACCTGAGGCTGGGTAATTTATAAAGAAAAGAGGTTTAGTTGACTCATAGTTCTGCATTGCTGGGGAGGCCTTAGGAAACTTACAACCGTGGCAGAAGGCACCTCTTTACAGAGTGGCAGGAGAGAGCGAGCCCCAGCAGGGGAAATGACAGACACCTATAAAGCCATCAGATTTAATGAGAACTCATTCACAATCACGAGAACAGTATGGGGGGAAACCACCCTCAAGATTCAATTACCTCCCACCAGGTTCCTCCCATGACACATGGGGATTATGGGAACTGCAATTCAAGATGAGATTTGGCTGGGGACACAGAACCAAATCATATCAATCAATAAAGGGTTCAATTCAACAAGAGGATCTAACTATCCTAAATATACATGCATCCAACATAGAAGCACACAGATTCATAAAGCAAGTTCTTAGAGACCTACAAAGAGACTTAGCCTCTCACACAATAATATGTCACTGACAGTATTAGACTGATTTTCAAGGCAGAAAGGTAACAAGATATTCAGTACCTGAACTCAACATTGGACCAAATGGATCTGATTTACCACTGCAGAACTCTTCACTCAAAACAACAGAATATACCTTGTTCTCATCACCACATGGCACGTGCTCTAAAATTGATCACACAATTGGACATAAAACAATCCTCAGCAAATACAAAAGAACTAAAATCATACTAAACACACTCTCTAGACCACAGAGCAATAAAAATGGAAATCAAGACTTAAAAAATCACCTAAAACCATGCAATTCCATGGAAATTAAAAGTCTTCAATGGCTTTGGGTAAGTAATAAAATCACAGCAGAAATCAAGTTCTTTGAAACTAATGAGAACAAAAATACAACATACCACAATCTCTCAGACACAGCTAAGGCAGTGTTAAGAGGAAAATTTATAGCACTAAACTCCCCAAGTAAAAGAAATATCTCAAATTAACAATCTAACATTACAACAAAGAGTACTGGAGAAGCAAGAGCAAATCAACCCCAAAGCTAGCAGAAGACAAGAAATAACCAAAATTAAAGCCAAACTGAAGGAGATTGAGACATGAAAAAAGCCATTCAGAAGTTCAACAAATGTAGGAGCTAGGTTTTTAAAAAATAATGACATAGATAGGCTACTAGCTAGACTAATAAGAAAAAAGAGACAATCCAGATAAACAAAATCAGAAACAGTGAAAGGGATGCTATCACTGATCCCACAGAAATAGAAATAACCATCAGAGACTACTGTGAACACCTCTTTGCACACAAACTAGAAAATCAGAAGACATGGATAAATTCCTGGATACATATACCCTTGTAAGACTGAGCCAGGAAAAAAATTGATTCCCTGAATAAACCAATAACAGTCTTCAAAATTGAGTCAGTCATAAATAGCCTACCAAACAAAGGTGGCCCAGGACTCAATGCATTCACAGCCAAATTCTACTAGATATACAAAGAACTGGTATCACTTCTACTGAAACTATACCAAAAAATTGAGGAGAGACTCCTCTCCAACTCATATTTTTTTTTTTTCTGAGATGGAGTTTCACTCCTGTTGCATTCCCTAATTTCAAACTATTCTTAGAGTGCTGTGGTAACCAAAACAGCATGGTACTAATACAAAAACAGAAACACAGACCAATGGAACAGAATAGCGAGCCCAAAAATAAGGCCACACCTAGAACCATCTGATCTTCAACAAACCTGACAAAAACAAGCAATGGGAAAAAGATTCCCTATTTAATAAATGGTGCTGGGATAACTGACTAGTCATATGCTAAAGACTGAGACTGGACCCCTTCCTTACAGCATATACAAAAATTAACTCAAGATGGATTAAAGAGTTAAATGTAAAACCCAAACTATAAAAACACTGGAAGACAACTAGGCAATACCATTCTGGGCATAGGAATGGGCAAAGATTTCATGACAAAGACACCAATAGCAATCACAGCAAAAACTGACAGAGGCTGGGCATGGCGGCTCATGCCTATAGTCCCAGAACTTTTGGAGGCCAAGGTAGGAGGATCACTTGAGGCCAAGAGTTCAAGACCAATCTAGCCAACATAGATCTTAAAAAAAAAAAAATTGAAAAAACTGACAAACAGGATCTAATTAAAGGTAAGGGCAGGCCGGGCATGGTGGCTCATGCCCATAGTCCCAGCACTTTGGGTGACTGAGGTGGGCAGATCACTTGAGGTCAGAAATTCGAGGCCAGCCTGGCCAACACATTGAAACCTTGTCTCTACTAAAAATACAAGAAAATTAGCCAGGCATGGTGGCAGGCACCTGTAGTCCCAGCTACTCGGGAGGCTGAGGCAGGAGAATCACTTGAACCTGGGAGGTGGAGGTTGCAGTGAGCTGTTATTGTGCCACTGCACTCCAGCCCAGATGACAGGGTGTGACTCCTTCTCAAAAAAAAAAAAAAAGCAAGAGCTTCTGCACAAAGAAACTATCAACAGAGTAGACGGACAACCTACAGAATTGGAGAAAATATTTGCAAACTATGCATCTGACAGAAGTCTAATATCCAGCATCTATAAGGAGCTTAAATTTACAAGAAAAAAACAAATAACCTCATTAAAAAGTGAGAAAAGAACATGAACAGACACATTTCAAAAGAAGCCATGTGGCCAGAAGACATATGAAAAAATGATGAATATCACTGATCATTAGAGAAATGCAGATCAAAACCATAATGAGATACCATTTCACACTAGTTAGAATGGTTATTATTAAAAAGTCAAAAATAACAGATGCTTTTAAGGTTATGGAGAAAAGGGAATGGTTATACACTGTTGGTGGGAGTGTAAATTAGTTCAACTATTGTGGAAAGCAGTGTGGCTGTTCCTCAAAGAGCTAAAAACAGAGCAACCATTTAACCCAGCAATCCCATTACTGTGTATGTACCCAAAAGAATATAAATCGTTCTACCATAAAGACACATATACACATATTTTCATTGAAGTGCTATTCACAATAGCAAAGACATGGAATCAACCTAAATGCCATCAATGGTAGACTGGATAAAGAAAATGTGGTATATATATGCCATGGAATACTATACAGCCATTAAAAAAATGAGATCATATCCTTTGCTAGAACACAGATGGAGCTGGAGGCCATCATCCTTAGAAAACTAACACAGGAACAGAAAACCAAATACCACATGTTCTTACTTACAAGTAGGAGCTAAATGATGAGAACACATGGACACAAAGAGAATAACAAGACACTGGAGCCTACTTGAGGGTGGAGGGTGGAACGAAGTACTAGGCTTAGTACCTGAGTCACAAAATAATCTGTACAAAAAAAAAAAATCCCATGACACAAGTTTACCAGTATAGCAAACCTGCACATGTATCCCTGAACCTAAAATAAAAATTTCAAGAAAAGTAAAAATAGCTTTGAGGTACAATTCATATACCATACAATTCACACATTTGAAACGTACAAAACAATGGTTTTTAGATTAACTCAACGTGGATAGAAAGAACAAAATTTTTTAAGAAATGAGTTTAAAAATATATTTACACATATGTGCAACCATCACCACAGCTAGTTTTTGAACATTTTCATCACATGAAAGAGAAATGCCACACTCTTTGGCTGTCACTTTCCTACCCCTCTGCTTCTATTCCCACCTCAGCCTTAAACACTAATCTACTTTCTGTCTCTATAGATTTCCCTATTCTGGACATTCATTTGAATGAAATCATAAAATCTGTGGCTTTTTGTGGCTGGTTTCTTTCACTTTGCATAATGTTTTCAAGGTTCATCCATGTTGTAGCATGGATCAGTATTGCATTCTTTTTATGGCCAGATGGTATTCCATTGTATGGATATACCCTATCTTGTTTATCCATTCTTGAGTCGACGGACCTTTGGGATGTTTTATCTAATATGAATAATAGTTTTTAGCTAACATGAATAATTCTGCTATAAACATTTATGCCCAAGTTTCTATGTGCACGTTTTCATTTCTCTTGGGAGTGGAATTGCTGGGTCATATCCTAACTCTGTTTAATCATTTGAGATACTGCCAGACTGTTTTTCAAAGCAGCTGCATACTTCTACATTCCCACTACCAGTGTAAGAGCGTTCTAATTTCTCCACATCCTCACCAACACTTGTTCTTTTCTGACTTTTTTATTCTAGCCATCCTAGTTGGTATGAAGCAGTAGGTCACTTTTGTTCCTAATGACTAGTGATGTCAAGCATCTTTTCATGTGGTGTGGTTTTGTTTTGTTTTGTTTTGTTTGTTATTTGTGTGTCTCATTTGAAGGAACATCTATTCAGATCCTTTGCCCATTTTAAAATTGGGTTACATGTTTTTCTATTATTGAGTTAATAAGAGTTTCTTATATATTCCAGCTACAAGTCACTCATCAGATATAGATTATTTACAAATACTTCTCCCATTAGATGAGTTGTCTTTCACTTTCTTGATGGTGTCTTTTGAAGCACAAAGGTTTACATTTTGATGAAGTCCAACTTACCTGTATTTTCATTTGTGGATCATGCTCTTGGTGTCATATCTGAGAGTCCTTTGCCAAATCCAAGGTCAGGAATATTTACCTTCTAAATGTTTTCTTCTACAGTTTTATAGTGTTTATTCTTACATGTAACTCTTTGGTCTATTTTGAGTTAATTTTGGTGTAAAGTCAGGGTTCAGCTCTGGCTGGAAGTGAAGACGAGCGTGTGTTCTTGGCTGCAGTAGTCTGGAATTGAATATTCCTCTCTAGAGCAGTCTTGTTTCAAATACCACACACTCTCACCTTTCTTGCCAAACTTGTGTATATTTTCTCAAATAGATATTTGTTCATTTCCTGCTTACCCTTAGGACCATTTCTAGAGGCTTCATGTGGTTTGTGTGTAATAATTTTCTTTTCTCTTTTTTTTTTTTTTAATAAAGTCTCTATAACTCGATCAAGACAGTTGAAGGTGAGCAAAAAAAAAAAAAAAAGAAATGAAGTCTCACTCTGTCTCCCAGGCTGGAGTACAGTGGCACAATCTTGGTTCACTGCAACCTCCGTCTCCTCAGGTTCAAGCGATTCTCCTGTCTCAGCCTCTCCAATAGCTGGGATTACAGGCATGCGCCACCATGCCTGACTGATTTTTGTATTTTTAGTAGAGAAGGGGTTTTACCATGTTGTCCAAGCTGTTCTTGAACTCCTGACCTCAAGTAATCTGCCCTTCTTGGCCTCCCAAAGTGTTGGGATTACAGGTGTGTGCCACCACACCCAGCCTATTTTGGTTAGTCTTTTCCTGTTCCTTCACGTTCAATTTTCCTGTGCCATTATGTTTGCAGAATTTCCCAAGCAGACCTGAAACCTGCTGCTTCTAGGATGATGATACACCTAGAACATTTATTTCAGATGTAACTCGCCTCACAGTAAACATTCAGAAATGTACTGAGGCTTTATCAAAAGAGCTGGTATGACTAGGCAGAAATAAAACAAACCCTATGAAAGAAAACTTTATTAAGGATGGAATAGAATTTTCACTTCAATCAGTTGTATCATAAGTAGCTGAATGCCTTTGTGAAGACTTGAAAACCAAGAATAATTGCCACATTGATAGAGTGCTGCTGTGTCTTCTTTATGCAGTTAATTTCTCATATCCTTTACTTACCATAAATAAATTTGTGTCTTAAAAGATTTCACCATCACTCTCAGCTTCATCTTTAGACAGTTTTCCTAAAAGTATCGTAAATTTAATATTTCCTACTTGCTTTTTTTAAAAAATTGACTACTAAAAAGTGTATGTATTTATGATGTACAACATGATGTTTTGATATATGTATGCATTGTGGCATGGCTAAATCAAGCTATTTAACATGTTCACTACCTCACATACTTAACATTTTTGTGGTTAGAATACTTAAAATCTGTTGTCTTAACAATGTATTGTTATTGGCTGTAGTCACCATGATATACAATAGATGTCTTGAATGTCTTCCTCCTGTCCATATAAAATTTTGTATTCTTTGACCAATGTCTCCCCAGTCCCTCCACCTCACAGGTTCTGGTAACCACCATGCTATTCTCTGCTTCTAGGAGTTCAACTCTTATAGGTTATCGATGAAGGTTTATTGATTATATCTTTTTTTTTTTTAATCATCTTTTTTTTGAAACAGGATCTCTCTGTGTCACCCAGACTGGAGTGCAGTGGCATGATCTCAGCTCACTACAACTTCCACCAGTGGGTTCAAGTGATCCTCCTACCTCAGCCTCCTGAGTAGCTGGGACCATAGTTACATGCCACCACACCCGGCTAATTTTTGCTTTTTTTTTTTTTTTTTTTTTTTTTTTTGTAGAGACGGGGTTTCACCATGTTGGCCTGAAACTCCTGAGCTCAAGCAATCCGCGCGTCTCAGTCTCCCAAAGGGATTACAGTTGTGAACCACCTTCCCTGGCCAAACAAACAAAAAAAAAAAACCCAGCTCAACATTGTTGATATTTCTTATTTTTCTAGTCCCTATTTCATTTATTTTGCTCTAATCTTAATTTCCCTTCCTTCTAATAACTTTGGGCTTACTTTGTTCTTCTTTTTCTAGTTCCTTGAGGTGTAATGTTAGGCTGTTTATTTGGGATCTGTCTTCTTTTTTGATGTAGGCATTTATTGCTGAAATTTCCCTCTTAGGGTTGCTTTTGCTGCATCCTATAAGGGCTGGTATGTTGTGCGTCCATTTGCATTTGTGTCAAGGTTTTCAGAGACTGGATCTCAAAAAGGAAGGATATTTCTAATTTCCCTTTTAATTTCTTCTTTGACCCATTGGTTGCTTAGGAGCATGTTGTTGAATTTCCACATAGTTGTGAATTTTCTAAAATTCCTTGTTACTGATTTCTAGTTTCTTTAAAAAAAAATTATTTCCATAGATTTTTTTTTTTGGAGAACAAGTGATATTTGGTTACATGAGTAAGTTCTTTAGCAGTGATTTGTGAGATTTTGGTGCACCCATCACCCGAGCAGTATACACACTGAACCTAACTGGTAGTCTTTTATCCCTCACCCCCTCCCACCCTTTCCCTCGAATCCCCAAAGTCCATTGTATCATTCTTATGCCTTTGTAACCTCACAGCTTAGCTCCCACTTATGAGTGAGAACATATGATGTTTGGTTTTCAATTCTTAAGTTACTTCACTTAGAATGATAGTCTCCAGTTTTATCCAGGTTGCTGTGAATGCCGTTAATTCATTCCTTTTTATGGCTGAGTAGTATTCCATCATGTACATATATACCACAATTTCTTTATCCACTCTTTGATTGACAGGCATTTGGGCTGGTTCCTTATTTTTCCAATTGTGAATTGTGCTGCTATAATGTGTGTCTTTTTTGTATAATGACTTATTTTCCTCTGGGTAGATACCTAGTAGTGAGATTGCTAGATCAAATAATAATTCTACTTTTAGTTTTTTAAGGAATCTCCACAACTGTTTTCCATAGTGGTTGTACTAGTTTAAATTCCTACCAGCAGTGCAGAAGTGTTCCCTTTTCTCTGCATTCACACCAACATCTATTATCTTTTTATTTTTTAGTTATGGCCATTATTGCAGGAATAAAATGGTATCACATGGTGGTTTTGATTTGCATTTCCCTGATCCTTAGTGATATTGAGCATTTTTCTTAGGTTCATTGACCATTTGTATATCTTCTTTTGAGAATTATCTATTCATATCCTTGGCCCAATTTTTGATGGAATTTTTTTTTTTTTTTTTCTTGCTAATTTGAGTTCCTTGTAGATTCTGGCTATTAGTCCTTTGTCAGATGTATGGATTGTGAAGATTTTCTCGCACTCTGTGGGTTGTCTGTTTACTCTGCTGACTGTCACTTTCATATCATTACAGTCAAAAAACATAGTTGATATAATTTCAGTTTTCTTAAATCTGTTAAAACTCCTATTGTGGTGTAACATATGATCTATCCTAGAGAATGTTCCATATGTGGTTGAGAAGAATGTGTGTTCTGCTGCTGTTGGATGGAATCCCACTTGTCATTTGTTAGTGTTAGCTTTACTTGCCATCTGTCAAAAAAATTCATTTTTTGACCCATGAATTATTGCTCCTTTCTGTTTAAAAAAAGACTGTTTTATATAATGGTCTTTTCTATAGCTTATCTCTCTCCTCTCATATTTTACTCTAAGAAGCAAGAAGAATCAGGAAATGTTTTTGACATCCATCCTGAAAACCTCCTTAGATCACCCACTTCACTAGTTACATTTTCTACCTTCCATTTTACTGCAGATTATAGTGGTGCTAAACTTTTTGCCACTATGTAACAAGAGTCTATGTTTTTCTAGCTTTTTTAGTTTACTTTTATAGTTTAAGGGCTACAAGTGCAATTTTGTTACGTGAATATATTACATAGCAGTGAAGTCTGGGCTTTTGGTGCGGCCATCACTTGAATTGTGTACATCACTTGAATTGTGTACATTGTACTCATTAGTTAATTTCTCATCCCTCGCTCCCTGGTACCCTTCCCACCTCTCCAGTCTTCAATGTCTATTATTTCACTATGTCCATGTGTCCACATTATTTTGCTCCCACTTATAAGCGAGAACATGTAGTATTTGACTTTCTGGTTCTGAGTTATTTCACTTAAGATAATGGCCTCCAGTTCCATCCATGTTGCTGCAAAAACATGATTACAGCTGGGTGCAGTGGCTCACGCCTGTAATCCCAGCACTTTGGGAGGCTGAGGCGGGCAGATCATGAGGTCAGGAGATCAAGACCATCCTGACCAACATGATGAAAACCCATCTCTACTAAAAAAACAAAAATTAGCTGGGCATGACAGCGTGTGCCTGTAATCCCAGCTACTTGGGAGACTGAGGCAGGAGAATTGCTTGACCCAGGGTGTCGGAGGTTGCAGTGAGCCAAGATTGCACTTCACTCCAGCCTAGCGACAGAGTGAGACTCCGTCTCAAAAAAATAAATAAATAAAAAATAAAACCATGATTACATTATTTTTTATGGCTGATTAGTATTCCATGATATGTGTATATATACACACACATTATATATATGTACATATAACATATACATATAGATGTGTATATATATTCCATGGTGTGTGTGTATATATATGTGTATACATACACACACACATATATACACATACACACACATATATATGTACATGTTATATATAAATACATATGTGTGCATCTATCCATGTATATATGTGTGTGTATATAGACATGTATATATATGTGTGTATATATGTGTGTGTATATATACACATATACACATGGATAGATATATATTTATATATAACATATACATATGTTATATATGTGTGTGTATGTGTATATATGTGTGTGTGTGTATTCCATGGTGTGTATATTATGTATATATAATGTTCTTATGTTCTTTATCCAATCATCCATTGATCAACACTTAGGTTGATTCCATGACTTTACTAGTACTGTGATAAACATGTAAGGGCAGGTATCTTTTTATATAATTATTTGTTTTCCTTTGGAGAGATATCCAGTAGTGTGATTGCTGGATCAAATGGTAGTTCTATTTGTAGAACTTTGATAATTCTCCATACTGTTTTCCATAGAGGCTGTACTAATTTTAATTACCACTAACAGTGTATAGAAGTTCCATTTTCTCTGCATACTCATCACATCTGTTGTCTTTTGACTTTTTAATAAGTGCCATTCTGACTGGTGTGAGATGGTTTCTCATTGTGATTTTAATTTTTATTTCTCTGGTGATTAGTGATTTCAAGCATTTTTTTTCCCGTATCTTCATTGGCTGCCAGTATGTCTTTTGCAAAATGTCTGTTCATGTCCTTTGCCCACTTTTTAATGCATTTATTTTGTTGTTGTTGTTGTTGTTGTTGTTTTGAGTTCCTTGTACATTCTGGATATTAGTCCTTCCTCAGATGCATAGTTTGCAAATATTTTCTCTCATCTGCAGGTTGTCTGTTCACCCTGCTGTTTATTCATTTTGCTCTGTAGAAGCATTTTTGTTTAATCAGGTCCCATTTGTCTTTTTTGTTTTTGTAGCATTTGTTTTTGAGGTCTTAGTTATGAATTCTTTGTCTAGGTGAATATCCAGAAAAGTTTTCCTAGGTTTTCTTCTGGACTTTTTATAGTTTCAGGTCTTACGTTTAAGTATTTAATCCATCTTAAGTTAATTTTTGTATGTGGAGACAGAGTGGTACAGTTTCATTCTTCTGCATATGGCAATTTGAATTGTTGAATTGTGAATTACATCCCTGTAATGCCAGCACTTTTAGAAGCCAAGGGGGGCAGATGGTTTGAGTTCAGAAGTTCAATACCAGCCTGGCCAATGTGGCGAAACTCCGTCTCTACTGAAAATACAAAAGTTAGCCAGGTGTGGTGGCAAACACTTGTATACAATCCCAGCTACTTGGGAGACTGATACATAAGAACCTTTTGAAGCCAGGAGATAGAGGTTGCAGCCTGGGCAATAGAGTGAGACTCTGTTTTTAAAAAAAAAAAAAAAAAAAAAAAAAAAAGAGGCCAGGCACAATGGCTCACTCCTGTAATCCCAGCACTTTGGGAGGCTGAGGCAGGTGGATCATGAGGTCAAGAGATGGAGACCATCTTGGCCAACATGGTGAAACCCCGTCTCTACTAAAAATACAAAATTAGCTGGTCATGGTGGTATGAGCCTGTAGTTCTAGCTACTCAGGAGGCTGAGGCAGGAGAATCGCTTGAACCTGGGAGGCAGAGGTTGCAGTGACCGAGATCACCCCAACTGCACTCCAGCCTGGCAACAAAGCAAGACTCCATCTCAAAAAAAAAAAAAAAATTTCCCAGCACCATTTATTGAAGACCGTCCTTTTCTCAGTCTTTGTTTTTGTCAACTTTGTCAAAGATCAGTTGGCTGTGGGTATATGGCTTTATTACTGGGTTCCCTATTCCGTTCCATTGATCTACGTGTCTATTTTTATACCATGTTGTTTTGGTTACTATAATCTCGTACACTGGCTATATTGGACATGAGTGTTCTTTCAGAGCACAATTTGGCTGTGATTTTCCACATTTTTGTTTCACTGTAACAGCTTGCACATCTTGTGCTAGAAAAGAATTTTCCACAGCTTATGTCAGCTCAAGTTCTGAATTATTTCTTTGTGCAATTTGTTCTACTCTGGGTGTGGACAATTTATTTGCATCTAAGAATGATTCAACAGATGCATTCTCTAAAATGTCACTGAGATAGTACAGTTTTATTCTACTTTGTCTTCTGGGAGCTGAAAGACCTTTTTCTTTTTAGTTTGAGGTAACTTCTTTGCCAAAGCTCTTGTTCAAGATTTGCCTGAACTAAATTTGTATATACTTTTGATTTCTCCCAATTATTACAATCTTACAATAGAGTAAGAAGACAAGTCTGTTGGTTCAATTCAATGTTTCCTGTAGTGATAAATATCTCTGTCAAGATTTAACATTTCTATGTATGTAAACTCGAACTATTTCTGAAAGTCATCAGCTTTCACCTGATTCTGATCAAGAAAGACATTATTCTCAGAAGTGCTTCTGTAGATCACACCAAAATACTCACTAAAAGATGCAAGCACATTCCTATGAGCTTTAAACTGGTCTCCAGTTTTCGATAACACCTTCCTCATGTTTCTTTAAGCCCACACTTGCAGCCTCCTCAAAGGCTATCAAAATTTACTAACAGTCTCCTCAATAAATTTTAGGCTTTCAGTGACACTTTCCTCAAAGTTCTTGCAGTTTCCTGCCACTGTGAATGCCACTCCAAATTTTTAGATTTTTACTATGGCAGCATCTCACATCCATGTACTAAAATCTGTATTAGTTACTTATTGCTGTGTAACAAATTGTCCTAGAAGTTAGCAGCTTAAAAAAAAAAAAAAAAAAAAAAAAAAAAAAAAAAAAAACAATACATATTGGCCAGGTGTGGTGGCTTATGCCTGTAATCACAGGACTCTGGGAAGCCGAGGAGGGTGAATTACCCTGAGGTCAGGAGGTCAACACCAGCCCAGCCAACATAGCGAAACCCCATCTCTACTAAAAATACAAAAATTAGCTGGGCGTATTGGCACACACCTGTAATCCCATCTACTCAGGAGGCTGAGGCAGGAGAATTGCTTGAACCCAGGAGGCAGAGGTTACAGTGAGCTGAGATTGCGCCACTGCACTCCAGCGTGGGCAACAGAGTGAGACTCCAAAAAAAAAAAAAAAGAAAAAACTGCCGTGGTGGCTCACGCCTGTAATCTCAGCACTTTGGGAGGCCGAGGCAGGTGGATCACCTGAGGTCAGGAGTTCAAGACCAGCCTGGCCAACATGGTGAAACCCTGTCTTAAAAAATAAATAAATAAATAAACGGGAAAAAAAACAATAAACATTTACTATTTCACATAGTTTTCTACGGATCAGAAATTTGGGAGCATATAGTTAGGAAACTGTGGCTTGGCTGTCTCATGGGGTTGCAGTTACGTTGTCAATGAGGGCTGCAGTCAATTGAAGACAAAAAGGAAAAGCTTAGAAGATAACTCACTCATATGGCTGCTGTCGGTGCTGTCAGCAGGAGGCCTCAGTTTCTCTCCACAGGGCTATCTGAGTCTTCTCATGACATGACAACTGCCTCCCCACATAGAAAGTGACAATGTACTTTATGACCTTGGAAATCTCAGAAGGCAAACATACTTATTTTCACAATATCCTACTGATTCTCAGGTCAACCCTATTCAGGGATGGTGAGGGTCAAGGGGTGCTCACTACCATGGTCAGATATGGAGGATAATAGGAGAAATTCATTTAGTATCTCGAAAACTAGCAAAGGAAAGAAAAAAAGGAAAGGATTAAACATGTATCCTACATGTCTTCTGTAAACTGCGTCTAAAATATAAGAGAAAACGTTGAAAGTAAAAATATGAAATGTGTGTGTGTGAGTGTGTATTGGGCATACATTTAACCGCAAGAATGCTAGTATAGCTATGCTTATATCAATCATAGTAGACATAAAGAGGAAGACCGTTACTAGAGACAAAGAAGGACAATGACCAAGGGGCCAATCAAACATAAGGAAATAGTTATCATAAAACCATAAACATTTAATAACATAACCTCAACCACATATAAAGCAAAACCTGACCAAACATAAAGGAGAAATAGAAAAAATTACAATCATAGTTGAGGTGTTTAACACATCTCTCTTGGAAGATCATAAGATAATCTAACAACAATATTGGTAAGAATATAGTGATATGAACAGCACAATTAATAAACTTGACATAATTGACACACATAGAACACTGCATCTAACTACCACCGAATATACATGCTTTTCAAGATTTATGAATATTTACCAAAACAGAGCATATACCTATCTGTGATGACAAGTCTCCAAAAATTTCAAAGGATTGAAATAGTACAGACTATGTTTTCTTCATGAATACTGTGGAATTGAGCTGTAACTATAAAATCCCCAATTGCGTAGAAATTAAGTAATAAACTTTATATAGCCTGAGTTCAAATTAAATCACAATTCTTCCCTGTTAAATAAATCAATCATGATGGCATTAAGATGCTACAAAGATTATAAACATAAAAGAATACCATCAACATTACGTCAATAACTTTAGAATTTAATTAAAATATTTAAAAATTCTTCAGCCAGGCATGGTGGCTCACGCCTGTAATTCCAACACTTTGGGAGGCCGAGGCGAGTAGATCTCCTGAGGTCAGAAGTTCAAGACCAGCCTGGCTAATGTAGTGAAACACCAACTCTACTAAAAATGCAAAAATTAGCCAGATATGGTGGTGTGCACCTGTAGTCCCAGCTACTCTGGAGGCTGTGGCAGGAGAATTGCTTGAACCTGGAAGGCAGAGGTTGCAGTGAGCCACGATTGTCCATTGCACTCCAGCCTGGGCAACAAGAGTGAACCTCCATTAAAAAAAAATAAAAATAAAAATAAATTCTTGAAAAACATGACTTACCAAAACAAATAAACTGATAATTTGAATAATCCTATACCTAATAAAGATTTAAATCTTTTATCTATAAGTTTCTTATAGGCCAGACAAAGTGGTTCACACCTGTAATCCCAGCATTTTGGGAGGCCAAGGCAGAAGAATTTCTTGAGCCCAGAGGTCGAGACCAGCTTGGGCAATGTGATAAGACCTCATTTCTACAGAAAACTCAAAAAATGAGTTTTGGTGCCAGGCATGTTGGTGTGCACTTGTAGCTTTAGCTACTTTGGAGGCTGAGGTGGGAGGATCACTTGAGCCCAGAAGGTAGAGGCTGCAGTGAGTCAAGATTGCACCACTGCATTCCAGCCTGCACGACAGAGTGAGATCTGTCTCAAAAAAAAAAAAAAAAATCTTACAAAGAAAACTCTAGGCCCTGGTAGGTTTTTCAGCAAAATTTCCAGGGGAGGTCTGTGTGCGGTGACTCATGCCTGTAATCCCAGCATTTTGGGAGGCCAAGGAGGGTGGATCACCCAAGGTCAGGAGTTTGAGACCAGACTGGTCAATGTGGCAAAACCCCTTCTCTACCAAAAATACAAAAATTAGCCTGGCATGGTGGATAGCACCTTTAATCCCAGCTATTCAGGAGGCTGTGACAGGAGAATCACTTGAACCAGGGGGTGGAGGTTGAAGTGAGCTGAGATTGTACCACTTCACTCCAGCCTAGGTGAAAGAGTGAAAATCTATCTCAAAAAAAAAAAAAAAAAAAGAAATCCAGGAAACAAGTTCTTAGGACCTCCTGAGGTCTGTGTTATGGCAGAAAACTTAA
>NW_022436999.1:14237599-14307708 GCF_009761245.1 Sapajus apella
AAAGCAAGTTCTTTTTTTTTTTTTTTTTTTTTTCTTTTTTTTTTTAAAGATAGGGTTTCACCATGTTGGTCAGGCTGGTCTTGAACTTCCAACCTCAGATGATCCACCCACCTTGGCCTCCAAAGTGCTTGGATTACAAGCGTGAGCCACCCCACCCAGCCTTATAAATCAAGTTCTTAACAACCTACAAAGAGACTTAGACTCCCACGCAATAATAGTGGGAGACTTTAACACTGTACTGTCAATATTGGACAGATCAATGAGACAGAAAATTTACAAGGATATCCAGGACTTGAACTCAGATCTGGACCAAGTGGATCTAATAGACATCTACAGAACTCTCCACCCGAAATCCACAGAATATACATTCTTCTCAGCACCACATCACACTTACTCTAGAATTGACCACATAATTGGAAGTAAATCACTCCTCCGCAAATGCAAAAGAACAGAAATCATAATAACCAATCTCTAAGACCACAGTGCAATCAAATTAGAACTCAGGATTAAGAAACTCACTCAAAACTGCACAACTACATGGAAACTGAACAACCTGCTCCTGAATGACTACTGGATACACAATGAAATGAAGGCAGAAATAAAGATGATCTTCAAAACCGGTGAGAACAAAGACACAACACACCAGAATCTCTGGAACACATTTAAAGCAGTGTCTAAAGGGAAATTTATAGCACTAAACGCCCACATGAGAAGCAAGGAAAGATCTAAAATTGACATCCTATTGTCACAATTAAAAGAACTAGAGGAACAATATCAAACAAATCCAAAGGCTAGCAGAAGACAAGAAATAACTAAGATCAGAGCAGAACTGAAGGAAATAGAGACACAAAAAAAATTTTTCAAAAAAATCAATGAATCCAGGAGCTGGTTTTTTGAAAAGATCAACAAAATAGATAGACTGCTAGCCAGACTAATAAAAAAGAAAAGAGAAGAATCGAATAGATGCAATAAAACATGATAAAGGTTTAATCACCACCAATTCCACAGAAATACAAACTACCATCAGAGATTACTACAAACAACTCTGTGCAAATAAACCAGTAAATCTAGAAGATATGGATAAATTCCTGGACACTTACACCCTCCCAAGACTAAACCAGGAAGAAGTTGAATTCCCAAATAGACCAATCACAAGTTCTGATGTTGAGGCAGCAATTAATAGCTTACCAATGAAGAAAAGTCCAGGTCCAGATGGGTTCACAGTCAAATTCTACCAGATGTACAAAGAGGAGCTGGTACCATTCCTTCTGAAATTATTCCAAACAATACAAAAAGATGGAACCCTCCCTAATTCATTTCATGATTCCAACCTCATCCTGATATCAAAACCTGGCAGAGACACAACTAAAAAAGAAAATTTCAGGCCAATATCCACGAACATCAATGCAAAAATCTTCAATAAAATAGTGGCAAATTGAATGCAACAGCACATCAAAAAGCTTATCCATCATGATCAAGTAGGCTTCATGCCAGGGATGCAAGGCTGGTTCAACATATACAAATATATAAATGTAATCCATGGCATAAACAGAACCAAAGACAAAAACCACATGATTATCTCAATAGACACAGAGAAGACCTTTGACAAAATTCAACAGCCCCTTATGCTAAAAACACTCAATAAACTAGGTATCTATGGAATATCTCAAAATAACAAAAGCTATTTATGACAAACCCACAGCCAATAACATACTAAATGGGCAAAAACTGGAAGCATTCCCTTTGAAAACTGGCACTAGACAAGGATGCCCTCTCTCACCATTCCTATTCAACATAGTACTGGAAGTTCTAGCCAGAGCAATCAGGCAAGAAAAAGAATAAAAGGTATTCACTTAGGAAAAGAGGAAGTCAAATTGTCTCTATGTGCAGATGACATGATTGTATATTTAGAAGACTCCATTGTCTCAGCCCAAAAGTCTCCTTAAGATGATAAGCAACTTCAGCAAAGTCTCAGGATACAGAATCGATGTGTAAAAATCAAGCATTCCTATACACCAATAACAGACAAACAGAGAGCCAAATCATGAGCAAACTCCCATTCACAATTGCTACAGAGAATAAATTACCTAGGAAAACAACTAACAACGGACGGGAAGGACCTCTTCAAGGAGAACTACAAGCCACTGCTCAAGGAAATAAGAGAGAACCCAAACAGATGGAAAAACATTCCATGCTCATGATTAGGAGAAATCAATATCATAAAAATGGCCACACTGCCCAAAATAATTTATAGATTCAATCCCCATCAAGCTACCATTGACCTTCTTCACAGAACTGGAAAAAACCACCTCAAACTTCATATGGAACCAAAAAAGAGCCCGCATAGCCAAGACAATCCTAAGCAAAAAGAACAAAGCTGGTGGCATCACACTACCTGACTTCAAACTATACTACAAGCCTACAGTAATCAAAATAGCATGGTACTGGTACCAAAACAGAGATATATAGACCAATGGAACAGAACAGAGGCCTCGGAAGTAACGCCACACATCTACAACCATCTGATCTTTGACAAATCTGACAAAAACAAGCAATGGGGAAAGGATTCCCTGTTTAATAAATGGTGTTGAGAAAACTGGCTAGTCATGTGCAGAAAGCTGAAACTGGACCCCTTCCTGACACCTTATACAAAAACTAACTCCAGATGAATTCACCATAAAAACCCTAGAAGAAAACCTAGGCAATACCATTCAGGACACAGGCATAGGCAAGGACCTCATGACTATAACACCAAAAGCAATAGCAACAAAAGCCAAAATAGAGAGATGGGATCTAATTAAACTTAAGAGCTTCTGCATGAAAAAAAGAAACAATTATTAGAGTGAACCGGCAACCAACAGAATGAGTAAAAAATTTTTGCAAGCTACCCATCTGACAAAGGGCTAATATCCAGAATCTATAAAAAACTAAAACAAATCTACAAGAAAAAAAAAACCCATTCAAAAGTGGGCAAAGGATATGAACAGACAGTTTTCAAAAGAAGACATTTATGTAGCCAACAAACATGAAAAAATGCTCATTATTACTGGTCATTAGAGAAATGCAAATCAAAACCACATTGAGATACCATCTCACACCAACTCAAATGGCGATCATTAAAAAATCTGGAAACAACAGATGCTGGAGAAGATGTGGAGAAACAGGAACACTCTTACGCTGTTGGTGGGAGTGTAAATTAGTTCAACCATTGTGGAAGACAGTGTGGCGATTCCTCAAGGATCTAAAACTAGAAATACCATTTGACCCAGCAATCCCATTACTGGGTATATACATACCCAAAGGATTATAAATTGTTCTATTATAAAGACACATATGTTAATTGCAGCACTGTTTATAATAGCAAAGACTTGGAACCAACCCAAATGCCCATCAGTGAGACTGGATAAAGAAAATGTGGCACATATACACCATAGAATACTATGCATAAAAAAGGATGTGTTCATGTCCTTTGCAGGGACATGGATGAATCTGGAAACCATTATTCTCAGCAAACTGACACAAGAACAGAAAACCAAACACCACATGTTTTCACTCATAAGTGGGTGTTGAACAATGAGACCACATGGACACAGGGAGGGGAACATCACACACTGGGGTCTGTTGAGGTATGGGGGACTAGGGGAGGGATAGCAGGGGGTGGGGAGATTGGGGAGGGATAACATTAGGAGAAATACCTAATGTAGGTGACGGGGGATGGAGGCAGCAAACCACCATGGCATGTGTATACCTATGTAACAATCCTGCAAGATCTGCACATGTACCTGAGAACTTAAAGTATAGTAAAATTTAAAAAAAGAAAAAAGTAAAACTTCCCAAACATTTAAACAATAAATAATATTTATATTACACAAAATCTTCCAGGGATTAGAGAAAGAGAAAATACTGCCTAATTCATACTAAGAGGCCAGCATAACCTTGATACTAAAACCTGGAAAACGACATTAAAAGAAAAGAAACTATAGGTCAATTGCTCTCATAAACACAGAAACAAAAATTCTAAATAAAATGTTAGCAAAACAAATCCAGCAGTATATAAAAGGGTAAATGTTATATGATGTTGAGTTTATTCAAAAAAATATAAAGTTGATTTAACATTTAAATTAAATGATAAAAATGCAATTGTCACAAGTGATGGAAAATAAGCATTTGATAAAACACTATACCCATTCAGGATTTAAAAAAAAAATCTTTGCTATGAATTTGTTCAGCAGCAATAGAAACAAAATAAAAACTTTTTTAGAAACCTTTTTAAGTAGTGATGAAAGAATATTTCCTTAATTAATCTGACAAAAGATTACTACAAAAAAGCATAGCAAACAAAATATTTATTGCCAAATATTAAAAGCTTTCCCCCCTGAGATGTGGAATGAAATGGGTTTGTCCTCTGTCACTGTTTTGATTCAACATTACACTGGGCAGATTATATTTAACAATGTGCAATGAGGCAATAAGTAAGTATATAAGTATTGGAAAAGAAGAAACAAAGTTTTCATTATTCACAGACAACATAAAAAACTCAGAATGAATCTACAGAATTAGCAAATTTAGGAAGGACATGTGTACAAAATCAACACATAAATTATTGTTAAAAAATAATTAGAAAATAAAATATCTTAAATTGTAGCATATCCAGTCTGATCAACATGGTGAAACCCTGTCTCTACTAAAAATACAAAAATTAGTCAGGCATGGTGGTGAGTCCCTGTAATCTCAGCTACTTGGGAGGCCGAGGCAGGAGAATTGCTTGAACCCAGGAGGCAGAGGTTGCAGTGAGCCGAGATTGTGCCACTGCACTCCAACCTGAGCAATAGAGTGAGACCCTGTTTCAAAAAAAAAAAAAAAAAAGTTATAGCATTTACATCAGTCTCCAAAATAAATTCTAATGAAAGATGTGCAAGATCTCTATGCTAAAAGCAGCTAAATAATATTAAAACAAAAACCTAAACCAATGGAGGGCTATAACATTTTCATATATTGGAAGACTCAGAATTGTAAAGATGTATTCCATTTTGCTTAAACAATCCCACTTAAAATCCCAGCAGTTTGTTTTTTAAAGTTGCCAGCTGATTATTATATGGCAGATAAAACTGTCCCCCAACCCCAATCCTTTCTCCAGCCAAAGAACTGGAAAATGGGTCGCCTAGTAGGAGAGAAAATCTTTTGACAACGTTTACACTACCACAGCCAAACTTCATGGCAAAAACTGCAGTCACTAGAGCTGAATGAGGAGCCTGTACTTCTACCTTAGCTAGCAATGATGAAATACCATTCTCCCCTCCTGCAGTGTCCACAGAAGCTGAGCTGGCTGTTTAGATTTCCATTCCTGTCTGGCAGCAACAATGTACCCCTCCCTATACCTGGGGTAGCAGTGGACGCTGAATCGGGTGTCTAAATTTCTACCCCTACCCAGCAAAAATGAGGCACATTTCCTCGTGTCAGCAGAGGCTCAGGGAGGAGCATGGACTTCCACCTCCACCCAGTGGTAACAAGATGGTGTCCATACCCCGCGTGGTGGCTTATTCCTGTAATGCCAGCACTTTGGGAGGCTGAGGTGCATGGGGCACCTGAGGTCAGGAGTTCAAGAGCAATCTGGCCAACATTGTGAAACCCCATCTCTACTAAAACTATAAAACTTAGCCGGATGTGGTGGTGGCCATATGCAATCCCACCTACTCGGGAGGCTGAGGCAGGAGAATTGCTTGAACCCAGAAGGTGGAGGTTGTAGTTAGCCAAGATCATGCCACTGCACTCCAGACTCTGTCTCCAAAAACAAAAACCAAACAGAAAAAAACACAAGATGGCGTCCCCTTCCTTCATCTACCAGCAAGGTGTCAGTGGAGGCTTGCTAAAATATAAAATTTGAATAAGATCCAAAAAAATCATAATACCAGTATGTCCAAGATACAATAAAAAAAAAATTACTTGTCATGCCAAGAACCAAGAAAAACCTCAATTTGAATAAGGCAATGATGGCAGCAACTGCTCCAGATAGCCTGCCACTGCCACCACACCTTCTGCAGCAGGGAGGCCCCCAGGGCTGCATGCTGAGTGGAGCTACAGGGAACAAGTGGGAGCCCGGCCCCTTCTGAGTTGGGGTGGGAGCACCCTGGGTGCCGCTGCAGCTGCTTAAACTGTGGGTACAGACCTGGGCCCCACCACTCCATGGAGCAGACAGGAGCCCCGCTCTCTTGGACAGAGCTTCAGCTGCACAAGTTGTGGCTGCAGATCCAAGCCTCCCTATGCTCTTTGGAGGCTGGGAGCAGGCAGGATTCCTGTCCTCCAGGGCACAGCTGCAGCCACTAAAACCGCAGCTGGAGACCTGGCTCTCCCACTGTGTGGAGCAGGCAGGAGTCCTGCCCTCTTACCTCCACCCCTACATGCAGCTGCAGCCACCAAAATCTGGCTGGAGACTTAGACATCCCTGCACTCTTGGGGGCCTGGGAAGGCCCCACCGCCCTCATAGACTCAGAAGTGCCTACTTCCACTGCGTGGCTTCTCCCTGCTGTCCTCCCTTCCCATCTCAGCACAAAGTTTAGGAGGGTAACATGAATGACAGCAGGAGCCAGATAGATTCCTGGGTGGAAGGTGGTAGGTCCCTGGTGAGACCCCATCTTCAGGCCAAGGAGTGCTGGGGGCTGGGCTGCCAGTCCCATGGAGTGGGAACCTGTGGTGCCTTGTCCTGGTCACCCATGGCTGCCCATGGACCAATTGTGCACACCTCCTCCCTTCTGAGGCCCATAAAAGCCCTGGGTTTAGCCAGAGCTGAGCAGAGAGAGGACTACCCACTCCAAGGCCTCCGCTCTGTTGAAAGCTGGGAAGATGACTGGAAAACCTGCCTACAGAGAGGAGAAACCCACTTTAGGGCCCCCGCTCTACTGGGAGCTGAACACTCTTGGAACACCCTGGCTACAGAAAGCATCTACCCACTGCGGGTCTCCTCTGAGATGTTCTATTGCTCAAAAAAGCTCCTCTTCATCTTGCTCATCCTCCACTTGTCTGCATACCTCATTCTTCCTGACCACAGGACTAGAACTCAGGACCCACTGAATGGCAGAGCTATAACACAAACAGGGCTGAAGCATGTCCCTTGCTTGCCACATTGCAGGTGAAGAGGAGAGAAGAGCTGCAACTCCTCAGGGAGCCCAGACCTGGGAGCTTCCCAAGCCAGGACTGTGACTCCCTCTTTTGAGTCCTGCAGGGCCTGGCATCTCCAAGCTTCCAGGCACCACTGCAATTCCTGCTGCCAGTCAGGGAAGCTGTTTGCAGTGCACCTGGTCCAGCCACAGTCTCACAGACAGCCAGGGCCCTTGCCAGCACCTGGAGTTGCCCACCCCACTGCAGTGGCTAGCGTGTCTGACTCCACAGTGGCTGGACCCCATGCTTGCTCACACACCGCTCAGCGCTCCATGCCTGACTCACTCTTGGCAGGTGTGGGATCCACACTGGTAGTGTGAGCTGAGCGCAGCCTGCAAGTCCAAGTGGGCAGAATGAGCCCAGCAGGCCTGAGCAAAACTCAGGCAAAGGCACCACTGGCCAGAGGTTTCAGGCCAGAAAAGTGACACCCCAAGGATCTCGTAAGAGCAACAGATGCCAACACCAAGATGACACAAATATTGTAATCATCTGACAAAGATTTTAATGTAGACATAAAAATGTTTCAATGGGCAATTATAAGTATGCATGAAACAAATTAAAGAATAGAAAATCTAAGCAAAGAAATAGAAGACATGAGAACCAAATGGAAATTTTAAAATCTGAAAACACAATAACTGAAATTGAAAACTAATTGGATGGCTAAAAAATAGAACAGAGAGCTGCAGCCGAGTGTGGTGGCTCATGACTGTAATCCCAGAACTTTGGGAGGCTGAGGCAGGCAGATCACCTGAAGTCAGGAGTTTTGAGAGACCAGCCTGGCAACATGGTGAAACCCCGTCTCTATTAAAAATACATAAAATTAATGGGGCATGGTGGCAGGCGCCTGTAATCCCAGCTACTCAGGAGGCTGAGGCAAGAGAATCGCTTGAACCCAGGAGGCAGAGGTTGTAGTGAGCTGAGATTGCACCATTGCACTTCAATAAAAATAGTAGGAAAAAAATAGTAGAACCAATAAGAGTTCAGTAAAGTTACCGGATACAAGATCAACATATAAAAATGAAGCGTATTTTTTTTTTCTCGAGACCATGTCTTTTTCTGTTGCCCAGGCTAAAGTGCAGTGTTATGATCTCAGCTCACTACAACTTCTGCCTCCCAAACTCAAAGGATCCTTCCACCTCAGCCTCCCAAGTAGATGGGACTACAGGCATGCACCACCACACCTGGCTAACTTTAGTATTCTCTGCAGACAGAGTTTTGCCACCAGGATGGTCTCATTGAATTATATTGCTATGGACCACCAATAAATGTGGAGACAGTAAAATTAAAACACAATATCATGTGCAATCATTTAAAAAAATACTTAGGTGTAAATCTCGCAAAACCTGTACAGGATCTGTATGCTCAAAACTGCAAAGCAATGATAAAAGAAATCAAAGATCAAAAAGAAAATAAAGCAAAAAAATTAAAAATAAAAATAAACACACAAAAATCAAAGATCAAAATAAATGGAGAGACATACCACGTTCATGGATTGGAAAACTAAGCATGGCAAAGATGTCAATTCTCCCCAAATTAATATATAGATCTAACATATTTCCTATTATAATGAAACCATCATTGCAAAATTATAACTGAGAGAATGAAAGAGATCTGACCTAACCTCCATCTTCCTTCTAACCTCTAAGCTGTTCTTGTTCATTCCTGAGAGTAGGCCAAACTAACTTTGGGAGGAACTTAATGTATAGTCTATAGTTTGAAACAAAGATAGTAACAGCTGTTTTCCAAAACAAACCCCCTTCTTGCCTGGGGACTAGACTGCCTTTGTAGGACCAACAAATTAGCCAAAAGATTCAAAACTATGGTTTAGGAGTCATGCAGCTGGCAGCTACAAGATTCTGACCCTTCCCAAATTGATCCAGTGGATAACAACACTATTGTAAAACCTAAGATAAGTATTTGAAATATTTTGCAAACCCTGCACTCCATGGATCAGCTGACACCACCCAGATCAATAAACCGACTCATTTGGTTTTGTGGCCCCTACCCAGGAACTGACTCAGCATAAGAGGATGGATAGCTTTGACTCCCTATTATTTCATCTCTTACCAATTAGAACTCCCTGTCTGAACTCAGACTCATTTTCTCTCTACCCAACAAATTATCCTTAAAAACTTTGATCCCAAAATTCTCACAGAGACTGATGAGTAATAAAACTCATCCCCCTCACAGCTGGCTCTGTGTTAATTACTCTTTATTGCAATTCCTCTGTCTTAATAAATTGGCTCCATGTAGACAGCAGGCAAGATGAAATTATAAAACCTGTGGGGCTGTTAGTTTACAACCTAATCAAGATTTTTAGAAATAGCCAAGCTTATTCTAAAATTCAAATGGAAAGGCAATAGCTAAAACAATTTTGGGGAAAAAAAAATGGGAGGAGTCACCCTGCCCAATTTTAAGACTTTCTATGTAGCTACAGTAATCAAAAATGTAGGATGGGGAGATGGATAAATACATTGACTAATGGAACAAAACAGGGAACTCACATAGAGAGGCAATTGAATATCCATTGGAAAACACACACACCTCCTCAATCTGAACCTCATACCTTGTACAAAAGTAACTTGATAGATCATACATTTAAATGTAAAACTATATAACATTTTAGAAAAAACAGAAATCATCGGGATCTAGGTCTTGGTGAAGAGTTCTTAGAAATAGCACTAACAGCATGATCCATAAGAGAAAGAAAATTGATAAACTGGATTTTATAAAAATTAAAAACTGGGCCGGGTACGGTGGCTCACGACTGTAATCCTAGCACTTTGGGAGGCCGAGGTGGGTGGATCACCTGAGGTCAGGAGTTCAAGAGTAGCCTGGCCATCATGGTGAAACCCCACCTTTAAAAAAAAAAAAAAAAAAAAAAAAAAAAACTTTTGCTCAGCAAAAGGCTCTGATAAGATGAAAAGTTATAAACTGGGAGAAAATATCTGCCAATCAGCTGGCAAAGGACTTTAATCTAGAATATATAAAGAATTCTCAAATTTTAACAATGGTTAAAAACAATCCAATTATAAAATGGGCGAGAGGCATGCAGATACATTTTACCAAAGATAACATATGGATGGCAAATAAGCACATGAAAATAGGTTAAACATCATCGGCCATTAGGGAAATGCAAACGAACAACAAAACAGTATCAATGCATCTCTATTAGAACAGTGAAAATAAAAACAAGTGCCAATCCTATATCCTGGCAAAAATGCAAAGGAACTGCATCTCTCATTGTTGGTGGGAATGTAAAATGAGACAGCAACTCTGGGAAATAGTTGGGCAGTTTCTTATATCCCAGAGAAATGAAGACTTAAATGTACAAAAGCTTACACACAACTGTTCATAGTAGCTTTATTTTTAATAGCCCGAAACGAGAAACAACCCAAACGTCTTATAAGATGAATGAGCAGTTAGACAAACTGGTAAATCCACAGCAACTTTTTAGAAACTGAAAAATATTGGTACATATAATAAAACTTGGATGGAATTAAAGAGCCTCATACTGTGGAGGGGAAAACCATTCTCAAAAAGTTACATATGCTATGTTTGTATATATACTATGCCATTCACATAACTTCTTGAAATGACAAAATTACAGTGAAGATCAGTGGTTTTCAGGGGTTAGGGAAGGTGGTGAAAGAATGGGTGATAAGGTGTGACAGTAAGTGGGTAATACAAGGGCTACTTTGTGGCAATGGAACACTTTTGTATATTATGGTGGTGGTTAAAGTGCACAACTACACACACATACAAACTTGTGAAATGTGAGTAACATCTGGAGTTAATAGTAATGTGCCAGTCAGTGTTGGTTTATTAGTTTTGCCAAAGGTACCACGGTAACATTAAGATGTTAACCTAAGGGGAAACTGGATAAGGGTATATAAGGAACTCCCTGTACTGTCTTTGTAACTTTTCTGTAAATCTAACATTATTCCAACATAAAAATATTTTATAAAAGCAAAGAAAAAATATTAATGTGACACTATCACATAGCCACCAGAATGGCTGAAATTAGAGTGAAAACAGCAGGTAGGTGAGATGAGGCAATACTCTATTTTCCAGTAATTTCCTTTTTAAGCTTTATACCCAGCAGAAATGCACACACATGTTGAACAAGACAACTGTAGAATGTTCATAGCAGCTTTATTCATAATAGCCAAAACTGGAAACAGCCCAAATGCATATTAACAGAATGAATAGAGTATATTTATACAATGCAATACTGTATAGAACAGTATGAATGAACAAACTACAACATGCAACAATATAGATGAATTGTATAGACATATTGTTGACTCAAAGAAGCCAGACACCAAAATACATAATATATTACCCATTTATTTGAAGCTGAAAAACAGGCAAAACAAATCTATGCTGCTGGGTTAGTAGACCACCCTTGGGATAGTGGTATAGAAACTGGAAGAGAACATGCATGGAGCTTCTGGAGTACTGGTGATGTTTTAACTCTTAATTTCATACAGGTTTTTGCATGTGTTCACTGTATGAAGTCAAACCTGTACACAATTTGTGTGATTTTCTGTATGTAAATTATACTTCAGTAAAAAAATTTACCAAAAAGCAAACAAACACCAAGTGAGATACCACTATACACTCATCAAAAAACCTACAATTAAAATAAGAAATAAATACCACGTGCCAGCAAAGATGTGGAGCAACTGAAATGTTCATTTACAGATAATGAGAATATAAATTAGTATAACCACTTTAGAAAAATGGTTGGCAATCTCTATTAAAGGTGAATATACACATATTCTATGAACCAGCAATTTCACCCCGTTATATACTCATCACAAATGTACACATACGAGTTCTCAAAAGACATGTATGTACAAGAATGTTCACAGCAGTATTATCCCAAACTGAAAATAACCCACATGTCCTTCGGTGCTGCTGGAGCTTATTAAAGTGAGTTAAAGCTCAGAATTGCAGTGAAGTTAACCTCCTTGGTGGCATCCCTCAATCAACTGGAAACAGGAGCCAGTGGATAAATATTTCAGCCTCCTGTTCAGTCAGGCAATTTTGGGAAGCATTATATATCCAACCTCCATAACACTCTTGTATTGATTTTTCTTCTGTCTCACTCTCCCATCTTTCCCACTCCTGCATCCTGGAGCCATACCCCAAATAAATGACTGCACTCAAATTTTTTTCTCTGAAGACGTGTTCTCAGGAAAACCTGAACTTCAATAATATATTATACCATTTATATATGGCTTCAAAATAAGTAAAACCTATCTATGGTGATAACAAGTCAGAAGAGTGGTTAGGATAACTAGTGGTGGTAATGATGAAAGAGAGGACTGAAGTGCTGATTATGTTCCCCATCCTAATCAGAGTGATGTTTAAACAGGCCATGTTTACTTTGTAAATTGTCATCAAGCTGCATGCTTAAGATGTGTCCATTTTGTAATATATAAATGTTTTAATTTTAAAAAATTAAGGAATGCAGGTGTTAAGTGGTACAAGATATTCCCACTAAAAAAAGGGTGGGCTTTGTAAGGGAAACTGAACTTAAAGGTGCTGAAAGATAAATGAGTGGCCAGGTGCGGTGGCTCACACCTGTAATCCCAGCACTTTGGGAGGTCAAGGCGCATGGATCACAAGTTCAGGAGTTCGAGACCAGCCTGGTCAACATGATGAAATCCCATCTCTACTAAAAATACAAAAAATTAGCCAGGTATAGCGGCAGGAGCCTGTAATCCCAGCTACCCAGGAGGCTAAGGCAGGAGAATTGCCTGGACCCAGGAGGCGGAGGTTGCAGTGAGCTGAGACTGCGCCACTGCACTCCAGCCAGGGCAACAGAGTGAGACTTCATCTCAGGAAAAAAAAAAAAAAAAAAAAAAAAAAAGAACTGCATGCAATGGACACACCCAACTATTTTGGATAATGCCCCTCTCTCTTGGCATGAGATTACTGATTATGAATTACTGAGGGATTTGTTGGAGACTGACATTAGAAGAGGAATGTGAACTATTATAGTAAAAGTTGCAAAGTTGTAGTAGTGAAACCCATAAGAATGCACCCATTTGAGACAGGCACAAGACATTACAATACCCCTCTAGGTGTTTGGTGAATAGTCATTTCCTCAGCCTTGCTTTGCATTTCTGCGGTTGGCAAGACTGCCTCACAGAGGGCCAATCCTCCCCTTTTTCTTCTCCCCTTTTTATGTATTCATTCAACATGTATTTGTTTAGACACTGTGCTAACCACTAGCAATATATTAATCACAAGTAATAGATGTGGTCCCTGCTCTGAGTTTCATTCTAATTTAAAAAAACACGTTAATCAAATATTCATACAAATCAATGAGTACTGTAGTGCTACAAAGAGATTCCTGGTTTTGACAGCCTATTGGCCTGGTTAAGAAAGGTAGGATGGGCTTTCTGGAGGAAGTGACACAAGTTGAAATCTGAAGGATGAAGAGAAGGTAACTAGGGAACCAAATAGGTGGGGAGCATGAGTGGTAAGAGGAATAAAGTTCAATGTGGTTGAACAGAGAAAGTAAGGGGACATATGGCAGAGGCTGTACAGATGGGCAAAGGGTCAGGCTATCTCTGGCCTTGTGGACTCTATTAAAAAGTTTTGTCATTCTCCTAAGGGCAAGTAATGCCAGAAATGGTTTTAAGTCAATAAGTGCCCTGATTGTATGTGTGTTTTGAAAAAACCAATATGGCTGTTGTAGAAACAAGTGATTGGAAAAAGGTAAAAGTGGATGAAGGGTAGACAGGAGGATACTGCAGTAAGCTAGGAGCAAGGTAATGGAAGCTTGGATTGAGATGGTAGCTGTCAAGATGGAAAAAAGTAAAACTATTCAAAAGATATTTAGAAGGCACATGGGTACTAACAGTAGCTATAAAGTAGGATGTTCCGTCTTTAATTCTAAACATTAACAATAACGCATTTACATCAGATACAGGAGTATGCATTTTAACGTTGGCTATTAGTCTTGAGCAGCAAATTTCTTCTTAGGGAAAAAGTTATGTGACCAAATTGTACCTTAATTGTGGCTGGTATATTCAGAAGCTGCTAAGTAAAAATGTGCTCAAGAGAATTGAGAATTGCCTTCAAGTTGCAGAAGTGGGGACCAGGCTATGGAACCACCAGTGAAGTATTAATACCCAAAAGGCATTTAGAGAAAGAGAAAATAGACAAGTGTACAAATAGAAGGGCAGGCAAGAGGCTGCCATCTGTGTGGGAAAAGTTAAAATAGGACTATTCAGATAAACCAAAGCTAGGACAACACTTCCCAAGACCTACAGAGCTCTCTGGAAAATGAGCTATCAGGACATTTGAATGAAGACTGCAGACTTCTAAGAAGTGAGAAACTATTGAGGAAAGATGTCCTTACACATTCAGGTGAGTGCTTAAAAGAAAGCAGCATAAACTTCACCAAGGAGTACTGCCATATGCCTGATCCCCATGCTGAGGGAGTGGGTGAGGGAACAGTAGGGCCATTATGTTGCAGAGAGGACTGTATTCCCAGGTGAGAGGGTATAAAAGAGCAAACACTAAGAGGCTTAGATTTCCCCTGGGGAGCTAGATTCTACCAAGGGCTACTCCTGCTGCTCAAGGCAAACAGCTGGGTCACCCCTAAAAGGAAAAGTACTGAGGGTCAGTCCAGGATGGGAGATTTGGCAGTGGCAGAGCAGATCACAGCATTTCCAGCATTCATGAAAACTATTTGACTGTCTTCACACTGCTATAAACAACTTCCCAAGACTGGGTAATTTATAAAGGAAAGAAGTTTGACAATTCTGCATGACTGGGGAGGCCTCAGGAAACTTAAAATCATGGCAGAAAGGGAAGCAGGCGCATCTTACGTGGCAGAAGGTGAGACAGAGTTTGTGTAGGAAGTGAGGGGGAAGAGCCCCTGAAAACCATCAGATCTCATGAGAACTCACTCTCACAAGAACAGCATCGGGGAAACTGCCCCCATGAACCAATCACCTCCCATCGTATCCCTCCCTCAACAGAGTTGGGGATTGTGAGCTTCACAATTAAAGATGAGATTTGGGTGGGGAAACAGCCAGACTGTATTAAACAATATATGGAGAGTGGATATAAGATTCTGGGGAAAAGGTAAGTTTGTGGGGATGAAGAAACTAAAGTAACGACAGAAATGTAGACCTGGGCAAAGTTAGGCTGGCAGCTGGCTCTAGCTTTTTATTTAGCAGACTACCCTGTGGTTTGAGGTAATTTCCCCCAGGAAGGCCAATGGGGGCTTTTAAGTATTTATGCCTCTTTAAAAAGCTAGTATCCATAAAACAGGGACAGACAGTAAGTGCAGTAGACACCAAGACATAATGGTCCATGGAATAAGCCTGGATGGAAACTAGTCAAAGTTGTTAACCAAGGACTATGCTAGAAATGGAGTCTCAGTCATTGAACTTGACAGGTGGATTCTTGGATCAAGAATTTTGCCGGGCGCGGTGGCTCAAGCCTGTAATCCCAGCACTTTGGGAGGCCGAGGCGGGTGGATCACGAGGTCAAGAGATCGAGACCATCCTGGTCAACATGGTGAAACCCCGTCTCTACTAAAACTACAAAACATTAGCTGGGCATGGTGGCACGTGCCTGTAATCCCAGCTACTCAGGAGGCTGAGGCAGGAGAATTGCCTGAACCCAGGAGGCGGAGGTTGCGGTGAGCCGAGATCGCGCTATTGCACTCCAGCCTGGGTAACAAGAGCGAAACTCCGTCTCAAAAAAAAAAAAAAAAAAAAAAAAAAAAAAAAAAAAAAAAAAAAAAAATTTGGGGGAGGAAGGCTATGTCTCAAATTCACCCCAACTTCATTATTGTGGTTTGTGAGACTCTGCAAGTGACTGAATCCTTGTCAATGGACCTATTTCACATTAATGTCCCCGCAGGAGTCTCTTTTTACAACTTGTGCAATGTCACTGCCATGGCAGGCATAGACTCAGCTAGGTGCCATAGCTCACACCTGTAATAGCAGCACTTTGGGAGACTAAGGTGGGCAGATCACTTGAGACCAGGAGTTCTAGACCTGCCTGGCAAATTTGGCAAAACCACATCTCTACTGAAAACACAAAATTTAGCCAGGTGTGGTGGCACGTGCTACTCAGGAGACTAAGGCAGGAGAATCACTTGATCCTGGTAGGCAGAGGTTGCAGTGAGCCAAGGTTGCACTGCAGCCTGGGTGTCAGAGCAAGACTGTGTCTCAGAACAAAACAAGAAGTACTCAAGAGTATTGACAGAGTGGTTTTTTCCCAAGATATTTGGAAAAGTGTCTTCTGGGCCAGAAGAAATGGTTTAAAAATACATGTGGGTGGGAGAAGCTGTATTTTCTCTGTATTTCTGCTTCGCTTCTAAAGCCCAACAAAGTTGCCTGAAATGGCAAACTTTCAGCTGTTAGCCAGGCACTTCTCTACATGCTCTTCCAACTATTCAATCGATAAATGACTCTAGGAGAATGAAATGGTATGGTGATATTTTCCCCCTTCTGTTAAAGTAGTTGCTAGGACCTCTGTCTGTTACCTCTAGTTGGGAAATAGTTTATTCAATTTCTAGGACAAAAAACACCATTTCCTCATTGAAGGTCCAAAACCCCATGGAATAAAGTCATGCCTAGATCAAATGTTGGGCTCTACTATTTGAATAACCATAGGGCAATGAACAAGGTAATCTTTCTGAAGCTCCTTGAAACACAGAAATTACTTCCATAGTCTGTCAATTAAATGCTTGCCTAGCAGGCTGCATACATACACAAAGCCTGTAAAACACTATTCCCTGAGCATGAAGCAACTGACAATATGGGTTCCCATTTAACAATATAGTTTATCCTGTAAGAGGCACTGCTATATGAAGGTGTGAGCAACATGGATTAAGCCTGCAAAATCTTGCCATTATAGATGCCCTCACTAAGGAAATCTTCAATATTAAAGCCTTGGGCCTAGAGTCTAGGAAAGAAAACATCAACTCGACACACAAAATCTTGGAGTCATATTTGTTCATGTACATTTGAGTTAGTAACCACTAGCAGTATTTGTCTGGAAACTTCTCAATATTCTATAGCAATGAACTAACCAATACAGTAGTCTCATGTCATGTCTGTAAGTAAAAATTTAAGTCCAACTCTTCAGTCACACTAGCCACATCTCAAGGCTCAGTAACATGTCACTAGTCGCTATTATATATTGCTCAATACATCATAAAACGTTTCCATCATCATGACATTTTACTGACAGTACTATGGCTTTAACAGCTTACTTTAACAGCCTTTGTTAAAGAACAAGGGAATTTTTTCCCCTTCCTCTGTACCCACCAGATGACTCCCTTGGTGTCTTCTTTACTCTGGGGCCTAGACTTGTAAGGTATACCTTGACCCTTTCAGCTGCCTTCAGTTCTTTGATGAAAACATACCAGTCACACTTTCTCTTACTGCCCTTAATTCTCACATATACATGGTCATCTTTTTACTAAATTTATTAGCCAGCCACCTTTTCTTGAAAGCCCTATGTCCTTTCCTAATCCTCACCCTTCTTTATCAAACAGGGTTGCTTCTCCCTCTTTGGTGCACTGGTTCACAGTTTGGGCCAAAAATTGGAATTATGGCAACTTGAAAAATGTATCAATGTCTGTAGTATCTTTCCAATCTGGCTGTGTGAAAAAAAGTTAAAAATTAAAGTATCAATAAGTCCCAATCCTAGAGATTTAATAGGTCTGGACTGCACCACCTTGAAATCCAGATTTAAAAGTCCATCCCCCACTCATAGGAAACTTTCACACACCAAGTTGAAACTTACTAAATCCAAAAATTTGGTAATAAACTATAATAATCCATAAGCCCCAATTTTTCTAGATTTGTTAAAGGACTGTATGAGTTATTTTTCCAAATACAAACTTGTCGGCACTTCAGGGACACGTTTCTCAAAACTTTTGTGTGCCACTTGAAAAAAACAATCCAACATGCTTTCCTCTTCCAACTCCTTCTTACTAGTCCCTTTGTCAATTGGATTCATCCCATTACACTATTCTCGTCTTCGTCTGTTTTGTAGTTCTAGTTCACAAAAGGCATTAGCTCCAATACTCTTAAAAATCCATGCTTTCCAAAATTGAGATTTCTTTTAACTTGAAAGTTACTAATGCAAACACAAATTCTGCAGTTTTCTACTTTAACTGTGTCTAACATTTGGAAAGCTTTTGTCTGGTCGGGTATGTATATGCTCACCTTTTACTCTGCAGTTTACATTTTTACTTTATACCAAGTTCCCTCCAAACACTAAAATTCTCCAAGAGTGCTCCTTATTAGTGTGAAAGGTTCCTAAAAGATACTCAGACCATAGTACAGCCATTATATGTAACTCATTTACCAGTCATTTCTATGTCATGTTTACTACTGTCTACTGGTTTTCTGGTCAAGTTACTTTTTCTTGGATGCTTCTGAATTCCAATGAAATGCATTTTCTTGGTCAATGTGATCTGAACAAGGGTTCAGAAACGGAAACTCCATTTGACATCAGTGTAGCTGAATTCTCATAATAAATAAAAAGGTCAACTGTCAGTAGGAATGAATGTTTTCTGGTTCTCCCCAGTCAACACTTTGTCAGGCCAGGCATATGTTCCTGAACTTTCAAATGATCTCATTAAACATACACAATTTCTTTCTTCTGCTACCACTTCCACAAAGCTCTTGTTTTATCAAGGTTACCTCAAAACACTAGGACTTGTATATAGTTTATCAACTGTTCTACTTCTGTACTTTATTATACACCGGGCTTTGCTCCCCCTAACTCCCCTGAATAAAACATACTGCCAAGTTCTAGTAGATTCATGTGTTGACACTTCACGGTTTTCTTATGGCTTAGGTTGCGTCAACTGTACTATTACATTCTTCCCAATCCTACTTTGACACCAGTTCATTTTCTTCCAATTTACGACCTTTTTATCCAATTTATTTTCCATTACATCTAGTTCCCTCTGAAAAAGAGGCTTTAAGCCACACAACTAAGTAGTAATAACATCTGAAGTGAAATCTAAGAGGAGCCCTCTTTTCGAGAATCCCAAATTTACCCTCCATTCCCACCTTACAGCTTTCCATTAGCTCATCCCACTGAGCAGCAAATTAGTAACTACCCAATGCAGAATGCTCCAAACTTTCCCAATCATACATTATGCAGCATCAGAAGGAAATGTTACTAAGTATTTTTTGTTCATCCACTTCCTCGCCTGCTTTCTAACCCTGAACGAAAATTGCATTCCTATATGATGACAGGACAGTTTAGATTTCATAGCATGAGAAACGTGTTCTGAATTTTACTTCCACTAAATCGTGTAGGGTCCTTTAATCAGACTGTCAATCTGAAACCCCTCAATTATTAAATCAGAGCTCCCTCAATTACTACCTGACTCTAAAATCATTACCTATCCCCTTTACCTACACTGTCATACCTACTATTCTGACTCTCTAATTTCTACTGAGCCAACTCCTTTTCTTACTTTGCAGGGCCCAGGGTTAAGTAATGTCAGTGACTATAAGCATATCATCTGATAAACAGCCTTTAAAAACACTAGCCCCTTTCCCAAAAAGCCTGTACTCCTCTGCATTGGATCAGATTCTAAAAAGTATCTTACCAGATGGTTTATCGACCCTGGTCTCTATTTTGCTACGGTTTTGTCTAGGGACCTAAATGTCAAATTGTTAAATAAGGATACCTGGGATTATAGAAAACCTAGAGTACTGTTGTCTTAAACACACAGTAGCCTTAAAACAAGACTGTGAAATGACTTTCCTATCAAGACAAACTAGAAATGCTGGTATTCCAACAATAACCCTACCATATGTGTGTGTAGATGTGTGGTCGTGCTCTCCAGCTATTTGCAAAAGCTATTGCGGCTAAAAGTAATGGCAAAAGCTACAATTACCTTTGTTTGTGTCAACCTAATATTTAAAACTGCTTTCCACAGCTTCTTTCAATACCTGCTTTACTACAAAATTAAATGTACAATTGGCCCTCCATGTTCATAGGTTCTGCATATGCAGATTCAACCAACTATAGATCGAAAACGCTAAGAAAAACTAAAAGTTAATAAAAAATACAAATTAAAAAATACAGCTGCAACTATTTACATAGTAATTACATTTTATCAGCTATATCATGTAGAGATGATTTAATACAGGAGAATATGTGTAGGTTACATATAAATATGCCATTATGCCATTTTATGTAACGGACTAGAGCATCTGCAGATTGTGGTATTCACAGCTAACAGGCTGTTCTGTGTGGGTCCTACAGTGAAGAGAGAAGCAGACACTTGATTCTGGACTAATTTGTCTAGTATTTTCCAAAAACTTGCAGCTAACAACATAATATTAAACAGGTTTTATTAGCATCTTACACTCTCCTAAGAATCCAGTTTATTTTCTAGTCATGGGTTACTTACTAAAAGTTTGCATAACATGAGCTGACATCAGATCAGAAAACATCAAATGGGTAGTATTTCTAACCAAATTAACATACAAAAGGAATTGCCTTTATATCATGTATCTGGGCTCCAAGGGTAGTCCAGCCTCTTCCTTATATTCTGCTTTGTCACCTGTTATATAAAATAATCTGTAAAATCCTTACAAATAAGACGTAAGTTTTGCCTGTAATGCATAGGATGAAAAAAAGGCTAGTGCTGCATGCTATGAAACAATACCAACTTTATAGGGGAATCCAAGGTTTGTGTGCACAAAAATTGTAAATGCCATTTTCTGCTGTGCTGGAAAAGCTGAAAAAGAAAAATGAACTAGACCTTTGAAGGATGAGATATCAACAATGGTAGCTGTTTAATATATTCGTCTTAAGACTGGATGCTAAAAATGCAATCACTGCAATTAAAGTTGAAACAAAAAGATGAGCTAATATGGGTAAAAGATCATTTAGCATAAAATAGATGTGTAACATTCTCTATGTTCTCAGTCACTTGGGAAGGCAGACTATGGAATATCAGGAAATTGTTTTTGTTTTTTTTTTTTTTTTTTTTTTTTCCAGTAACATGGAGGTTTCAGAATTCAGAAGGTAGCTGGAGCTATAAATAATTAAAAGGACAAAGTAGAAGAAAGCAGGGGTTCCATTGTCCAGCTGTTGGAATTTTCCTGAAATCTTAATGTTTTTGAGTCTCTCCTATTTAAGGACAAAACAATTTAGCACACAACAAAAACCTCAAAAAGGGTACCAGCTGGACTAGAAAGCACTAATGAAAAACCAGAGAGTATATACTTCCCAAACTTTCATTAGGATGTAAAAGCCATTCTGAAAACAATCTCCACTCGATGTCAAGTTGACTGCTCAATGCAACATGCATCTCAATGAAATATAATTTGAGTAGTGTAATGTTGGTATGCATAATGATTATGACTCCAAGAAAAATACAGTGCATTCTAGGAGTTTTGTGGAGGACGCTGTAAAACAAAGAGTTTAAAGTAAACAATAATAAAATACAAAAATAAAAACCAGGGTGATTTTTCTCCAAATTCCTGGTTTAATAAGGACTTGTTTATTTTGAAGAAAAAGGGTCCCAAACATCAGGCTGTTCACAAAAATAACCCACAGTATCAACTTTAGAAAACAAATCTTAAGACTATAACACTATTTTTCTAGAGGATGCATTTGACATGCCAACTCTCATTCACAAAAATACATCGTTACATTTGTGTTGAACTGCCCCACACAGCACACTAATGTTGGGGTGTAACACACATACTTCTAACTCAAAGCTGCTTTCAGGAGCTACTCAACTAAATGAGATTGCCTTTGCAGTTAGGGAAGCAACTACTGAACATATGTATGAATGAAAAGAACTGTACTCCCTTCATAACGAGAGATTATTTTGGAGACAGTTGATAAAAACCATACATCCTTTTTATTGTTAAGTCATAAAGAGGTATCAAAATTAAAAGCAAAAATTACAGGGTAAGACTTAACAAAAACTACTAGGAGCGTCAAAGGAAGTGAAAATGGGACTAGGCGCAGGGAAATATGAATTAATGAACATGGGAAGGACAAGGATGGGGAGAACAGTGAGCATGTGCTGAAGATACTAGGGGAGAGGATCTGGTGAAAAATTTGATCTTAGACAAGCGCCTAGGTAAAGAAATAATGGGATAAGATTTCTAAACCCCACTATGTGCTTAAGAGTCATCCTCGCCATTGGCGCTGTCTCTGTCATCCTCTCCTTCCTCAGCCTCTTTTTCATCATCCTTGATCAACTCCAGCTGTGAGAAACAGACACAAATAGGATGGAGTTAGAGGCACTCCATGTGTCCCTGAGCCCCCCTCCACCACCTTTTTCTTTCCTTTCCCGTGGTTTTCACCTGGTCATCCCCCCGATCTTCATTATCATCATCATCCAGTAGGTCCCCCTCCTCAGCAGAGTCATCTGCACCCCCCTCAGACTCCATCTTCACATTAGTCTCATCTTTCTTCACGGAGCTGCTGCTCTGCTCCTCTTCTGACTTATCATTCTTCATCTCTACTGGGGATGAGAAGGACAAGTCTGTCTAGGGGCAGTTATGTCCACAGGATGTAGACAATCCCCACTAAGGATCACAGAACTGCAGCACAAATCTAAATCCTCCCACACAAATGCCTTTCCCAATTCACACTTCCCAAGTTTTATATTAAATTAGTTTACATTCCACTATTCAAACACATACTTTCAACTGCCTTATGTAACTAGTCCAACTGTATATCCAACAAGCAGAAAACCCATTTACCTGCTTGTTTGCTCTGTTCCTTTTCAATTTTTTCCAGGTTTTCCAGGAGAGAATCCACTTTTTGTTTTATCTGGGTCAGTTCCTTCTTAATGGCCTGAAGGTCATCTCCTTTCACTTTAATATAAATAAAATCCTGGATTAAAATCAAATGTACTAGAAGATATGAATTAGCAAATACATTCACACTAGACTATACCAGGGGCTCACAGAAGTTCCCCAGGGAGAGACAGAGCCACTAAAGATTTCCCAGCAATGAAGGGCCTTGATTTTAAGTTTGCCAGAAACCTTGACTCTATTATAAAGTACTTTCTGTAATGGTTGTTTTGTTCTTAATGACTTTTAGATCTGGGCTCTCATTATGTTGCCCAGGTCTGAGTGCAGTGACCATGCACAGATAATGATCACAGTGCACTACAGTCTCAAACATTAGGCCTCATGCAATCCTCCCACCACAGCCTAGATCCCGGCGGTCTTAGCCTCCTCTGAAGCATCTGATACAGACATGCGCCACTGCATCAGACCTTCTGTAATGTTTTATTGCCTTCTGTATTTCCAGTTACAGGAGGAGTTTGGCCACAGAATCACAATCCTGTCTCTTCCATCACTTTGGATTAATTTTTTCTGAGATGGAGTTTGGCTCTTGTCCCCTGGGCTGGAGTGCAATGCCATGATCTTGGCTCACTGCAACCTCTGCCTCACTGGTTCAAGCGATCCTCCTGCCTCAGTCTCCCAAGTAGCTGGGATTATACGCATGCACCACCACACCCAGCCAAATTTTTTTTGGATTTTCAGTAGAGACAGGGTTTCGCCACATTGGGCCAGGCTGGTCTCAAACTCCTGACCTCAGGTGATCTGCCCTATTTACAAGCGTTGAGCCACCATACCCAACGTCTTCCATCATTTTGAATACATAAAGTCATGTAGCACAAAAATACTAGAACTGCATTGGCTTCCCTATTTCAAAACACATGAGATATCAAAATCACAAAACTGAAATAATACATACACTTTCCAGACTTGGAAGATCCCCGCTGTCCACTCTTAGAATTGAAGCCACTTTTGCCCCTTCGTGAGGTGTTTCCTGATACACGCTGACGTTTCGAGGGCACTACAGCCCGAGCAATAGGAGGAGGAGGAGGTACACGTGCTGGGTAACTGTACATCCTATTGGACAAAAGGAAAATAAAGTTCATTCAAACTTAACATTAACTCAGTACAATTCAACACACCTTATGATACATAATATCCATTGTCTCTCAGTTGTTTCATTTTACTAAATTTCATTGAGAAGGCCAGCAAAAAACTCCATGACTTGATAAAATAGTTAATACTGCAGCAATGTTTCCTTAAGAAACAATACATATATCAAATTATATGGTTGGCTGGCCTTTAGCACTGGATATAAATAGTTCCTCTGTACCAGTGGCAGTATTAACAGGGCATTTTTAAAATAATGACCAGCCTTTGTTTTATGTTATTCTTTTCCTACATACAAGACAATAAATAATTCACATAAGGTCAAATACTCTTAAAAAGATTCCAATTAACTGGTTATATAAACAGAGGTATTTAGCATTAACCAAATCCCTCATCTTTTCACCCACAGAAGCACACAAATTATTAAACCTAGTGATACAAAATTAAACCATGTAAAAAATGCGAGTATGGATCATTTCTGACCTATAAAAATAGGGCAATTTAATGAACCTGAGCAAATCATAGCAAAATGTGTCGGCCAGGTATAAATACCACTGATATAAAATATCTCATGTAAAAAACAGTATCATTTCTAACTAAATTTATGCTTAATTACAACAGGACAGAGACCACTGCCTATCTTGTTCACTATTCACCAGTATCTAAAATTCATCAGCCAGTACACACTACACACTTAGCACTCAAACACTGGTTGCTCAACTAAATGCTTGTTTCTGTTATAATTCTTAATTTCAAATATTTTATAATAATAAACTTACTGCCCCAGTGATTGATAAAGATACACCGAAGTGGTGGCTCACAGACTATTACATTTGTAAAGAGAAAATTCAAACCCGAACAAAATAGTTCTTACATGGACATCAGTTCTAGACTTTCTACATTCCACATTGTCATTTCTATCTAAGAGCCTACGGCAACATAAAAAAAGGTTTTTTAATTCTAGCCATACAAGAAATGCAACCAACTTAACACATAGGCCAAGGTACTCTATAAAAATAAACCTACCAACTGCTCTAACTCCAAAGATTTCTTAAAAAACAAATGTGATATAGTCAAGAACGTTAAAATTTTATGATTCGGCCAGGCGTGGTGGCTCACGCCTGTAATCCCAGCACTTTGGGAGGCCGAGGCGGGTGGATCACGAGGTCAAGAGATCGAGACCATCCTGGTCAACATGGTGAAACCCCGTCTCTACTAAAAATACAAAAAATTAGCTGGGCATGGTGGTGCGTGCCTGTAATCCCAGCTACTCAGGAGGCTGAGGCAGGAGAATTGCCTGAACCCGGGAGGCGGAGGTTGCGGTGAGCCGAGATCGCGCCATTGCACTCCAGCCTGGGTAACATGAGTGAAACTCCGTCTCAAAAAATAAAATAAATAAATAAATAAATAAATTATGATTCTCCCACTTATTTATCTACATACAACGGTGGTGAGTTTTTGGAGTTATATAATGTCTCCAATCTTCCTATAGTGAAAACATTTACAACATCTCGTTGCTAATTCTCTCCCCTATCAACCTGAAGTGTTTCCATACTATTTTAACAAAGTAATACTTAATCTCCTCTTGGGAGAGCCTATGAACAGTAACATTTTCCTAAGTAGGGAGGCAAGGAGAGTGGAGGTGGAAAGACTGGTCGCTGTGACTGCACCACAGCACTGGAACCTGGGGAAAGAGCAACACGGTCTCAAAAAAGATTAAGTGTTAACTATATAGTTAATCTGTTAGTTTAATCCATTCATGGAAATAAACACAAAGAAAAAGATACTGAGTAACTTTTTATTATCACTACTACCTTCACATTTTGACATAAAGCTTTTGGTCTTTTTGACCAAAATCTTCAAAGTACAATGATACAGAAACTATAAACTATCTGTGTTTAGAAACCACATCTTTTGTGCAAGATAACGCTTGCACAAAACCAAACTACATAAAGACAATTTCTGTAGGTAAATCAAAATGATTTATTGATATCCATGAGCATTAAACTGAGCTTAAGCCCCAGTCCACTTGGATATAAATACCTAATCTAATGCCTAAGCCACTAACGCTCACTGGCACCCATATCTAAACCAACGAGCTAGCTAGCTAGGTAGTTCCATACTGTCACTGGAATTTCCTTTTAAAATATATTATTTCAACTGATCATAACCAAAATAAAGCAAGTAATATGGTTTTGTTTTAAATCTATAACAGAACCATTAACAGTTAGGAGTCAAATTATTTACTTTTCTGAAGAAAAATATTTTCAAAATATTTCAGCAGGTAGGATTGAAGGGCTTTTAGTTATACAAAATGCTGCTCAGGCAGAAATGGACTCTCTCACATCTGAGGAAACAGTCCTTGCTTCAAAAAATGTTGAAGAGGATGACTGTGAAAACAGTATAAAAAAAAGTGTAATAACTTTGAAGATAAAAGGGATACATATTAAGCTCAGTATGACTGCTTCAAGCAGCAGCTAAAAAGTAGCAATTCTCAGTATGAGAAAGCTATACAATAAATCATAAGTCAATAATAGGTGATAATTCCTTGCTGATTAAGCATAAAGTCTTTTACCAGAGTAAGGAGGACTAAACTCTAGAATTATAACTGCACCCAAAATCAGACTGGACTGTAAGTGTTGGTATAAAATTTGGTAAGATTAAAAGTAATTACCACTTGAAATAAAACATTCTAGAGACATCAATTACCTGAACAAATTAAGACAAAACACACCAGCCAGGCACGGTGGCTCATAAGGTTGAGTTTGAGACCACCCTGATCAACATGGTGAAACCCGATTTCTACTAAAAATACAAAAACTAGCTTGGGTGTGCTGGCACCCACCCGTAATCCCAGCTACTCAGGAGGCTGAGGCAGGAAATTGCTTGAACCCGGGAGGCAGAGACTGCAGTGACGCAAGACTGTGCCACACTGCATTCCAGCCTTGGCAATAGAGCGAGAGTGAGACTCCACCCCACTCCCCCAAAAGATAAAACATGCCAGCTGGATGCAGAAGCAGGTCTGTGATGCCAGCATCAGGGGAGGCTGAGACAGGTGGATCATTTGAGGTCAGCAGTTCGAGACCAGCGTGCCCAGCATGGTGAAACCCCACCTCTACTAAAAAAAAATTTAATGGGTGTAGTGGCATACACCTGCAATCCCAGCAACTTAGGAGGCTGTGGCACTAGAGTTGCTTGAACTTAAGAGGCAGAGGTTGCAGCGTGCCATTGCACTCCAGCCTGAGCGACAGAATAAAACTTAGTCTCTCAAAAAATAATAAAAAAGACAAAAATGTCTACCACAATCTCCAAAGTAAAAACATTACAAGACACTTAATAAAGGCAAGTTTTCAAAGGTAGCTACTTAAATGAATATTCTGACCATAAGACATTAGATGTTAACATAGTGCCATTTCCTGGGTCTCAATAAACTTAATACATGTCAATACTATGCAAGAGTAGAAAAACACTAAAAGTTAACCTATTAATGAAGCTGTCATCTGGTAAATGAACATACTTAATAATTCTTGTCTTTAAAATGTGAACAGATTGAAATAATCTGTTTTGCCTAACTAGGTGGCTCACGCCTGTAATCCCTGCACTTTGGGAGGATAAGCTGAGAAGCTTTGAGGCCAGGAGTTGGAGACCAGTTGGACCAACATGTGAAACTGCGTCTCTACTAAAAAGACAAAAAAAAATTAGCCAGGTGTGGTGGCCCATGCCTGTAATCCAAGCCATTGAGGAGGCTGAGGGACGAGAATCACTTGAACCCCAGAGGCGGAGGTCACAATGAGCCAAGATCATACCACTGCACTCCAGCCTGGTTAACAGGGCTAGGCTCCATCTCGAAACAAAAATTAAGAGGGCCAAAGTAGTTTTTCCCATTCTAGCTCCAGTAAGTACTAAATGAACTAACAATTGATGAGAGCCATCTACCTCAAACCCTTATGTAATTTTTAAAAACTGATAGAAAAAAGTTTTAAGTTTACATTAAAATTTAGATATAGGCTGGGCATGGTGGCTGAACACCTGTAATCCCAGCACTTTGGAGGCTAAGGCAGAAGGATCATGAGGCCAGGAGTTCAAGATAAGCCTGATCAACACGATGAAACCCCGTCTCCACTAAAAACATAAAAATTAGCTGGGCAAGGCCGGGCGCGGTGGCTCACGCTTGTAATCTCAGCACTTTGGGAGGCCGAGGCGGGTGGATCACGAGGTCAAGAGATCGAGACCATCCTGGTCAACATGGTAAAACCCCGTCTCTACTAAAAAAAAAAATACAAAAAATTAGCTGGGCATGGTGGCGCGTGCCTGTAATCCCAGCTACTCAGGAGGCTGAGGCGGGAGAATTGCCTGAACCCGGGAGACGGAGGTTGCGGTGAGCCGAGATCGCGCCATTGCACTCCAGCCTGGGTAACAAGAGCGAAACTCCGTCTCCAAAAAAAAAAATTAGCTGGGCAGAGTGGCATGCGCCTGTAATCCCAGCTACTCTGGAAGCTGAGGCAGGAGAATAGATTGAACTCAGGAGGCAGAGGTTGCAGCGAGCCAAGGTTGTATCAACTAGGCCGGGTGCTGGCTCATACCTATAATCCCAGCACTTTGGGAGGCTGAGGCGGGCTGATCACGAGGTCATGAGATCAAGATCACCCTGAACAACATGGTGAAACCTCGTCTCTACTAAAAATACAAAACTTAGCCAGGTGTGCTGGCGTGCGCCTGTAATCCCAGCTACTCAAGAGGCTGAGGCAGGAGAATTGCTTAAATCCCAGGAGGCAGATGTTGCAGTGAGCCGAGATTGCGCCACTGCACTCCAGCCTGAGACTGAGTGAGACTCTGTCTCAAAAAAATAAAAATAAAAATAGATCACCAGCGAAGTTTTTGTAGCTTATGTTTTATTTCTAAACTGAAAGAGATGATTTCTAATGTTATTTGCCAAGTACTTCACCACAAACATGCTGTCTTAGCAAGTCAAGTACCAGTTAAACTGGATACTATCAACTGCAAGCACTACTCATTTAAAATATAAAAAGATTAAATTTGTTCACCACTGGAGCTATACAATATACAAGGTCATTCACCACATGGGGAAACCCTTACATAAACAAAATGTAATTCTGGTAACAGAGGGAAAAAAATGGAAACAGGTTATTACCACATTGTTGGTTAACCTTGTCCAAAGGTCACTGATATGCATTAACATGACATACATTCCTACTGAAAAGAATAGGTATCTACAGCTCCTATATTGAGCTAATGGCATCAATCAATAATTGATTCTGTAATATTCTATCAGAAAGAGTTAAAAATTAGTATTTAGGAATATTTTTGCAAATTCTCATTGAAAATGGTTCCACTGACCACTTGGAAAGAGGAAACAAATACATTAAATACACATGCTTATTTTAAGAAAATGTGACATTTTAAAATATTTAAAGTTGCAAATTAAGGGGAAAAAATGGGCCGGGCGTGGTGGCTCACAAGGTCAAGAGATCGAGACCATCCTGGTCAACATGGTGAAACCCCGTCTCTACTAAAAATACAAAAAATTAGCTGGGCATGGTGGTGCGTGCCTGTAATCCCAGCTACTCAGGAGGCTGAGGCAGGAGAATTGCCTGAACCCAGGAGGCGGAGGTTGCAGTGAGCCGAGATCGCGCCATTGCACTCCAGCCTGGGTAACATGAGTGAAACTCCGTCTCAAAAAAAAAAGGGGGGGGGGGTGGGGGGGAGAATGGTGTCTTCATGGTTTCACTCAGAAACTGTCTTCACATAAAACTAGACATTGCATGGGAAGACAATTTAAAAAGGCAACTGAAAACTCTGAGTCAAAAAGAATCTAGTCTATAATATGCAGGTTGCCTGAGTCCTAGGATCCATCCTCAATTCAGAAACCTGACTGGATCCAAGACTGCTTTAAGGGGGGAAAAAAAATCCATAGATTTGCTTCTGTATATGCCTCAGCCTCCCAAGTAACTTGGATTAAAGGTACATGCTCCCAAGCCCAGAAAGTTTTTTTTAATTTTAGTAGAGATGGGGTTCCACCATGTTAGCCAGGCTGCTTGTGAACTCCTGGACCTCAAGTGATCCACCAGGCTCAGCCTCCCAAAGCGCTGTGATTACAGGCATGAGCCACCGTGCCCAGCCCCAAAGAATTTTAACATTACTCATTTGTCATGATATTAAACAATACACATATTCCCATGTCAGTGTGGACCTTTACCAAAGATAAAATTTTAATCTGACAGTGTGGTGCTATTTTGATTTTTTTAAAAACTGAAATTCGGCAAGACGCGGTGGCTCACGCCTGTAATCCAAACACTTTGGAGGCCAAGGTGGGCAGATCACCTGAGGTCAGGAGTTCAAGACCAGCCTGACCAACATGGTGAAACCCCATCTTTTTTTAATATTAAAAAATAATAATAAAATTAAAAAAAAACTGAAATTCAGACTGGGCACGGTGGCTCACACCTGTAATCCTAGCACTTTGGAAAGCCGAGGTAGGTGGATTGCCTGATGGTGGAAATTCACCACCACCCTGGCCAACATGGTGAAATGCAGTCTTTACTACAATACAAAAGAGAAAATCAGCTGGGCGCTGATTGTGTGCACCTGTAGTCCCAGCTACTTGGGAGTGAGGCACAAGACTTGGTTGAACCTGGGAGGCGGAGTTTGAAGTGAGCCAAGATCGCACCACTGCATTCCAGCCTGAGAGACAAAGCGAAACTGTCTCAAAAAAAAAAAAAAAAAAAAAAAAAAACCTGAAATTGAGCCACACAGTGGCTCTCATATGTAATCCCAACACTTTGGAAGGTAAGGCAGGTAGATCACTTGAGCCCAGGAGTTTGAGACCAGCCTGTGAGACCAGGTCTCTATTAAAAATAAAAAATTCTGTATTTTTAAAATTAAAAAAACTGAAATTATGTTAACAGTATTTTAAAGAACATATGCCCACATTCATTCCAACATTCTCTTATCAAGCAAGATCACTAGAGTAAAAAGCTATCCTTTCACTTACAGTAAAATTCCTTTTAAGGAGTTGTCTATAAAAACAGGTATGATTGCTGGGGAATAGAGTGAAGGAAAAGTGGCTGAAGACAAAGGTGCATTTCAGAGCTTTGTGAACTATTTCTATCTTGATTATAGTGATGGCTATAGGACTATGCATTTTGTAGATCAAATCTGATATAGGAATTATACACCAAGAGTGAATTTTACTGTATGTTTTCTATCCTCTCATTTCTATCTTCCCATTCACTTTACCTTTGTCAGAGGTCACCAATGACACTGCTAATTCAAAACGACATCTTCTAAATTCTTGTATTACTTGAACTATTAATGACATGTGACAAGTTCATTCACTTCTCTACTCTTTTGATATATATTCATACAGCTTCCAGGATACTTCATGCTTCTGAGTTTCGTCCTACTTTTTCCATTTTGGCATTTTCAATGTTCTTTGCTTATTTTTTCCTGTCCCATTCTTTAAAGGTCACAGTATACTCCCAAAATCTCATTTTCTGTTTCCACTCATCCAGTATTGTGGTTTTTTATAAGCTTTAAAGCAGAAGACTCCCTTGGAATCATATAAACAACTGCTTTACCTCTTTCCAAGTGGATCAACTTTAACATGGCTACAACTGATCTACGATATTCGCTCCTTACCCTAGCTCCTGCCAATCAGTGTCACTGTAAATTCCATGATTCCAGTTGTCTGGCACAAAAAGGTTGGCTACATTTTTGATTCCTCTTCTCAGGGCTCACATTATAAGCAAATTTCTCACCATCATCTTCAATATCCATCTACGGTACTTTTAATCACTCCCATTGTCATCTCTCCCTGGTCCCACCAAAAATGACTGCTTGTCTGAATAAATCTGTCACCCATTATCTACTCTCAGTAAGAGTGATCTCATTCCTCTTCGAATAGCTTCCCATCTCATTCAAAGTAAAAGCTAAAGACTATGCCTTATGCTTCACGTGTCTTAAACACACCCTTATCTCTGAGGCCAACTTTTTCTTTCCTTTTTGAGATGAAGTTTCACTCGTTGCCCAAGCTGGAATACAGTGGCGCGATCTCAGCTCACTGCAACTTCTGCCTCCCGGATTCAAGCAATTCTCCCGCCTCAGCCTCCCAAGTAGCTGGGATTGCAGGCCCGTGTCACCACAACCGGCTAATTTTTTGTATTTTTAATAGACACGAGGTTTCACGATGCTAGCCAGGCTGGTTTCAAACTTCTGACCTCTGATGATCCACCCAACGCAGGCTTCCAAAGCGCTGGGATTACAGGCGTGAGCCACTGCGCCTGGCCTCTATTTCTTATCATACTATTCCTGCTATGTATAATATCTCACAGCAGAACATAACCAGTATTTGTTGAGTAAATCAATGATGTTCCCAACTGGCTTCTAGGAAATAACTGTCCATAAATTACACAATCAACAATGTGTAACAAACCAAATTATCTAAAAAATAGCTTAAAAGCCAGAGGATTGGTGTTTTGATTTTCTAGCTTGATAAACACAAATGCAAAGGATTTCCCAAAAAAAAAATCAGATAGAAATTGAATATCATACTTTACCAAAAACTTAAATCTATTTTCAAGAAAGATTCAACTATTGGCCAGGCCCAGTGGCTAATGCTTATAATCCCAGCACTTTGGGAGGCTGAGGCAGGCAGATCACTTGACTTAAGATCAGGAGTTCGAGATCAGCCTAGGCAACATGATAAATCACCATCTCTACGGAAACTACAGAAAATTAGCCAGGCGTGATGGCGTGCCTATATTGCCAGCTGCTCAGGAGAGGCTGAGGTAGGAGGATCCCTTGAACCCAGGAAGAAAAGGGTGCAATGAGTCAATATTATCCCACTGTACTCTTGCCTGGGCAACAGAGTCAGATACTGTCTCAAAAAAAAAAAAACCACAAAAAAAATCCAGCTGTGCCCATGATGAATGTGCATTTGGAGCTGCTATCGCATGCTTGCTGTTAAGGAAATCACAAACAAAAATGTATTTCTACAGATGACTTTCTCCTATTTACTCTTCCAACATTTTAAGATTTGCTCTAAAACTGAAGTCTGGGTTATTTCCTTCCTGTAAAGTAGGCTTTAAGTCATTACATTTCTTATACCTTATGCAACTCTAGACTTATTCTACCCAGTAAAACTGATTTTTGTAGCGTTCTAGATCTGCAACTATCCCCAGTCCAAGTCACTAGTCACATATGGCTACTGCACTTACCATGAAAGAAAGTTCTATTTAACAGCACCGTTATAGTCTGTTGTCTCCACAGACATCCATTTACCGCTTATAAACAATTTCCAGAGTCCAGTATTCTATAATTTACTCAGTATATTAAAAACCCATAATCCTTAAAAATTCTGCTAAACAGCCTTAGTACAAATGAATAGTTACACATCTCTTATACCAGGATGGTGAAATTTTAAGAAACCGTTAAAAATTTTAAAGTCACTATCAGATGTTGTACCCAGAGTCTTGTTTCCAGAATATATAATGAATTTTACAACAAAACAACCTAATATAAAAATGGACAAAAAATCTGAATACATTTGTGGAAGAGTAAACAAATGACTGGAAAGCACATGGAAAGACATTCAATATTTTTAAAGAAAATGTAATTAAAACCTGACTGAGATCCTGCTATACTCTCACTAGACTAGAATGGATAAAAGCAAAATACAGGTATGAACATAAGTGGACGAACTGGAAACTTCCACGATTGTTGGTAATATAAAAGGGTACAGCTGGCCAGGCGCAGTGGCTCGGTTGTGGCACACACCTATAGTCCCAGATACTCGGGAGGCTGAGGCAGGAGAATTACTTGAACCCAGGAGGCGGAGGCTGCAGTGAGCAGATATCGCACCATTGCACTCCAGCCTGTGTAATAAGAGCTAAACTCCATCTCAAAAAACAAACAAAAAAAAAAGTACAGCCACTTTTGGTGAACAGTTTCGCTGTTGGTAAGGTTGGTAATATTTACCGCCATACAACCCAGCAATTCTCCTAGATATATATGCAAAAGAAATGAAAACACATGACCATATAAAAATTTGCATACCAATCTTCACAGCATTTTTAACATGTAGAAAAAACTCTAATGTACATCTACTAATGAATAAACAAAATGTATTATCCATAAAATGAAAAAAAGTATTGATACATGGTACAACATAGATGAACCTTCAAAATATTCTAAGTGGACAAAACCAGTCACAATACATATATGATTCCATTTGTATGAATGCCCAAAATATCTGTACAGAATTTATTTTTAGCGTGACAGAATGATCTAAAATTAGATCATGATCCTAATCGCAAAACTCTGAATTTTACTGATTTAAACTGAACACTTTAAATGGATGAATTATATAGAATATTAAATCTCAATAAAGCTAAATTAAGGAAAGAAAAAATGCCAAGGAGGCTGACGAAATCAACCTGAAGAATGGTCTCAAGTAGATCCGTAAAACACCACAGGATACTTTAAGTCTTAGGTAAAAATGAAATCAGACCGCCACTCAATTCTGAGTCATAAAGCAGACTGATCCAGGCTTCTGCTTCTCCTACAAGTTAAGTATCTCCCACCTACTCAACGAGTCCAGGACACAGTGAGAAACTAAAAGAAATACTAAGAAATAAATATTATTTAAGTCCAGCCAGGCGCAAGTGGCTCACACCTATACTCCCACCACAGAAATTCTCCCAACCTCCTCTCCATTTTAACATTTACAATGTTAAACTATCTTTTTTTCTCCAGTTTCCCTTTTCTAGCCAAAGGGCTGTTTCAAAAATATCATTTATACGACACAATTCCTGAACATGTCATACAAAGCCCCTTACAACCATCACTTACAATTTTCTATTACAGCTAGCTGCTCCCCAAGCACATCAGACCCTTCACAACTCAATCTTTGTTCATGTATTGTCTTTGACCTCTGAGTTCTTGATGTATTTATCTATTTCTAAGCCACTGACACAGTGACATATGTATTTAACTATGGAGTAGTAACGGCACTCTGAAACCTCTAATGAAAGGATTTCATACTCCAGTCACTTATATACTTTTTTTTTTAGTAGAAAGCCTGTCTTTACTAAAAACACAAAATTAGCCGGGCGTAGTGGCACATGCCTGTAATCCCAGCTACTCGGGAGGCTGAGGCAGGAGAATCGCTTGAACCTGGGAAAAAAAAAAAATCTGAGAAAATCACAAATGTCAAGTGAAGAAACCATTTGATGATGCATTAAGGATACTCAACTATACCATCTTAATATGGCATTCCAGGCCCTTTACAATGTAGATCAAAATTCTTTTTCTGAACTTACTCTTGTAGCCTTTTAATGACTAGCTACCATATTCTATAAGGTATTTCTCAAACACAGAATGTATACTTTCATGTCTGACACTTTCAGTGTATACTTTACAGTATTTAACAGCTGACTTGATTCCTTTACACAACTCCCATGCATGACTGATTAACTCAGTTCAAATGTTATATTCCCCAATAATTTTTATTCCAACAATCAATAACTTTAATTCCAAAATCAAGAGACTGAATTGTAATATACAGTAATAACATTAAAATACTAATGACTGGAATACTGGCATTCTAAGACAAACAGTAGTACTATGTTTCATATACATAAAGTACTATGCTTCATATATTGCACTTTAAAAGTGTATTGCGTACAACAGTTTGCTCCATACACTTACACATACTGCATTAGTTTAAAAATGACAATCCAAGTAACTAACAGTTTTGTCAATGTTAACTGAGACTGATGTATCAGAATGTCAGTGTGGTAACTCTTTAGCACATCATTCTATTTCCTGGTATTTGCTATCAGTTCTAAATCTATCACTCAAAGCCACCCATAACCCAGTTCCTATTCACACAGCTTTCAAATGCATTTCTTATGACTCTCTAAAAAATACTAATGTGTTCTGAAGGCACACATCATAATCATTACTCCAATCTCTTTTTTTTTTTTTAAGAACTCTATCACCTCCATCCCTACAACTACTATTGTACAATCTACTGTACAAATCAACACTAACTTCTTATTAACTCCTAAAGCAACTAGCATGGTACTATTGTCTCCTATTTTGTATACCTGGGAAGAAAGACTATAGGATTCTATTTTTTTTGGGGGGGGGGGGGGGGGGGGGGGGTGCCTTCCGTCTTGGCTGGGGAGATTACAGGTTTTTTTTGGTTGGTAATTTTTTTTTTTTTTTTTTTTTTTTTTTAGTTTCACTCTTGTTGTCCAAGCTGATCTAGGCTCACTGCAACCTCCACCTCCCAGGTTTCAAGCGATTCTCCTGTTTCAGCTTCCTGAGTAGTTGGGATTACAGGTGTGCACCACCACACCCAACTAATTTCTTGTGTTTTTAGTAGAAACAGGGTTGCATCATGTTACCCAGGCTGGTCGTGAACTCCCGACCTCAGATGATTGCCCGCCTCAGCCACCCAAAGTGCTGGGATTAAAGGCGTGAGCCACTGCACCTGGCAGGAATCATTTTTTATGGTTTTGCTATGATCTATCATGACAAGTTAGGTGGCAATTACAGCCATGTGTCGCTTAACAATGGGTTTAAGTTCTGAGAAATGCATCCATCACTAGGCATTCTTATCACTGTGCAAATATCAGAGTGTACTTACACAAACCTTGGCCATGTTATAGCCTATTGCTCCTAGGCTACAAACCCAAACACCATGTTACTGTACTGAATACTTTAAGCAATTTTGACACAATGGTAACTACTCATGTATCTAAATATTGGAAATAATATACTCTTTTTTTTTTTTTTTTTTTTTTTTGAGACGAAGTTTCGCTCTTGTTACCCAGGCTGGAGTGCAATGGCGCGATCTCGGCTCACCGCAACTTCCGCCTCCTGGGTTCAGGCAATTCTCCTGCCTCAGCCTCCTGAGTAGCTGGGATTACAGGCACGCGCCACCATGCCCAGCTAATATTATGTAGTTCTAGTAGAGACGGGGTTTCACCATGTTGACCGGGATGGTCTCGATCTCTTGACCTCGTGATCCACCCGTCTTGGCCTCCCAAAGTGCTGGGATTACAGGCGTGAGCCACCACGCCCGGCGGAAATAATACACTCTTATGGCACTACCACTGCATATGCGATCTCGCACTGATAGAAACATTATGTGATGCACAAGCAATAGGAAAATAATGAAGAGGACATGGATTAGCTGGTAAGCCCCATTTCAGTATTAGGCAAGCCAGAGAGTCCTTACTTTTAAGACTGACTCATCTCAAGAAGGAAGGTGAAAATAAGTGATCCAGAAAACCTATACCTCCTGACATTATGAAATCATACATTAACACCACTATGACCCTACCTAATAATCTCCTTCATCATTTAGAAACAGGTACTTTTTGTTTTGGAGGAAAGGGAAGATGTTTGAAAACATCCTTGATGTTCATCACCACCAACTAGAAAAACAAAATGATTCTCACTAAATAGCTGTTCAGTAGAATGACAAAACACTTAACATACCTATCATAATAATCCCGTTGAAAGTCATAGTCCAAGTCAAAAGAGGAGCTGAAAAATAAATACCAAAGAGGGTTAATTTGGAAATGTTGCTACTAATTCATAACAGTAGGTGAGGGGAGAACCATGCCAAATAAACCACAACAAATAGATCAACAAGGTTAGCACTGAATGATCCCCAATATTCATAAAATAAATCACTCAATTCCAATCACCTTAGACCACTAGACATGTAGTGGTCAAACTGGTAATTCAGGTTAAAATTCACTAAGATTTCCACATACAACATAGCTAAAATAAGAACACTGAAAAACAGAATGGTTAACTAAATATCCTTATACCACTCCCTTCTTCCCTTTCTTCTCTCTAGTGTCTTATGAGATCAACAATTCCATAGAAGTATTTTAGGTTATGCTATAAATATCAAACTATTCTTAAATATTAATAGCAAAAACTTCAGGGATTTTTAATTCTCTAGAAATTTTTCCTAGGGCAAAAAAAGAGACTATTAACGCAAAAATAATAAAACCTTATTTATACACAAATAAAACACAGTACACTTAACCCTCCCAACCTCCAGAAAACAGATAGAGAAGATGCCCACTGATGGACACAATGCAGTTATAAATAATAAAGTTCCGGACCTGAGTAGAGGGGACGGAGAAGGGTGTTCTGTTACTGACCCGTACATCTCCGCTGCAGATCGTTTCACACCTGCTTTTCCTCGGTTCACTTTTGGCTCTGCAGCCAGGTTAATATCTGAAAAACAGAAGGAAAAATTTTAATGACAACTTTGTATCCAGGTAAAACAAACAACAAAGCTTATTTTTAAATTTTTTATTATTGAGACGGAGTCTCACTTTGTCGCCTAGGCTGCAGTGCAGCGGCGGAATCTCGGAGCACTGCAACCTCCATCTACCGGTTTAAGTTGATTCTCCTGCCTCAGCCTACCAAGTAAGGGGACTACAGGCAGGCACCAACAAGCCCGGGATAGGGCTAATACAAACTACAACGTTTAGAATTGTACACAGACACATAAATGAGAAAATATGGAACAATGTATCTCATCTTTCCTTTTTTTTTTTTTTTTTTTTTTTTGAGACAGGTCTCATGTCACACAAGCTGGAGAGCAGAGATGCAGTAATGGCTCACTACAATCTAGTCCTCAGAAGCTTGGGTAATCCTTCCACCTCAGATCTGCAAATAGCAGGGACCACCATGCCTGGTTAATTTTTCTATTTTTCATAGACAAAACTCTTGGGGGTTGAGTGATCTGCACTGGCCTCCCAATGTGCTGGAATTACACATATGAGCTACCATACTATGCTCAGCTTCGTGTCTCCTTTTAACATTAAAAAGGCTCACAAATTGTTACAAGTCTAGGACTTCATCTTCCTATTCTTTGTACTCTGTTCTGTACCATTAAAGTGTCCTGAGACATAACATTAAATCTGTCTTTGGTACTCTCCACTCTCATATCCCACTTTAACTCTCGCCATTCAAGGCACTGACTGCACACTCAGTTACTGCTACAGGAGAAAACTATCAATGATTTCCTTTCCAGAAATGGTTCAGTTCATTCTAAATTGCAGATATATTAAAATGAAATGTATTAGAATAAAATATATGGCAATTCATGAATTAATATATAGTTGAAGGGTGACACCCTCAAATCATACTCAGAGGCAAATTTGAGTTTTCCTTGCAGGTAAGGATTGGCTATACTGTACATAAAATATTCTGGGTTAAAAATTACTTTGTGAATAATTCATGAATTGCTTAAGTAAACAACCTTTACACACATAGACACACAAAATAATGAAAGGAACAAAGGGAAACAATCCTAGTTTTCAAATATAATTTGTAACACCTATTCCCAGCTACCTACCCTGCCACCACTGCCTACACCAAACAAGAATTTATCTTTTCTTTGTTCTAAAAAGCCGTGTCAGGGTCAGGCGTGGCTGCTCCTGCCTGTAATTCCAACACTCTGGGAGGCTTAGGTGAGTGCATCATCTGAGGTCAGGACTTTAAAGACCAGTCATGGTCAACATGGTGAAACCCTGTCTCTACCAAAATCACAAAAAGTTATTCAGGCATGGTCATGGGTGCCTGTAATCCCAGCTACTCAGGAGGCTGAGCCAAAAGAATTGCTTGAGCCTGAGAGGCGGAGGTTGCAATGAGCTAAGATCACAGCATTGCACTCCAGCCTGGGCAACAGTGAAGCTCTGTCTGCCCCCCCCCCCCCCCCCAAAAAAAAAAAAAAGCCGCAACAGGAAGCCAAAAACTCTCCATAATTCAGTTTTTCACCGACCTGGTCTAAGCTACTCAGTAAACAGTAACTCAATTTTAACATATACTGCTTTTATTAAAATGAGCCTCACTCACTCATATTGTCCATGTAATAAATACCAGTACATGAATAACCTTCAGGTTTTGGTACATTAACCTCATTTACAATTTTGACTTCAAAACCATACAGAGTTTTCTAAAATAAAGATAGAATTTTGCAAAAAGCAATCTGTAAAATGTAGTAACAATGAAACAGACCCAAATTATGTTATCTGTTTGATCATAGAACATTATTAAAGAATTATTTCATGTTACTCTAAGCTACCATACTTTGAGTCAGTATTTACAGATTATCTACCAAGAATAAACAGAACCACAAATATAAAACTGAAAAATAATCATCTTAATTTTGGTAAGAACAGAGGTATGTTTCTTTTGAAACTGAGGCACAAAGCACACATAAAATGAGAAGTTAAAACAGACATCTGGCCAGGCGCGGTGGCTCATGCCTGTAATCCCAGCACTTTGGGAGGCTGAGGCGGGTGGATCACGAGGTCAAGAGATTGAGATCCTGGTCAACACGGTGAAACCTCGTCTCTACTAAAACTACAAAAAATCAGCTGGGCATGGTGGCGCGTGCCTGTACTCCCAGCTACTCAGGAGGCTGAGGCAGGAGAATTGCCTGAACCCGGGAGGCGGAGGTTGCGGTGAGCCGAGATCGCGCCATTGCACTCCAGCCTGGGTAACAAGAGCGAAACTCTGTCTCAAAAACAAACAAACAAACAAACAAAAAAAAAAAACAGACATCTGGTTGGACGTGGTAGCTCACGCCTGTAATCCCAGCACTTTCGGAGGCTGAAGTAGGTGGATCACCAGAGGTCAGGAGTTTGAGACCAGCCTGGCCATCACGGTGAAATACTCTGTACTAAAATTCCAAAAATTAGCTTGGCGTGGTGGCACCCACCTGTAGTCCCAACTACTTGGGAGGCTGAGGCAGAAGAATTGCTTGAACCCAGGAGGCAGAGGTTGCAGTGAGCTGGTATGGTGCTACTGCACTCTAGCCTGGCGACACAGCAAGACTCCGCCTCAAAAAAAAAAAAAAAGACATCTAGCACAACTAATCAAATCAAATACACAAATATACATGTGAACAATGGATTCCGGCTTGAATAAACCAAACCATAGGTAGTAAGTATTCTAAGCTGTCGTTATAAGACAAGGGCTGGGTGCAGTGGCTCATGCCTGTAATCCGAGCACTTTGGGAGGCTGAGGTGGGCAGATCGCAAGTTAAGGAGATCTAGACCATCCCAGCCAACATGGTGAAACCCCATCTCTACTAAAAATACAAAAAACTGATCAGGCATGGTAGCACCGGCCTGTGGTCCCAGCTACTTGGGAGCCTCAGGCAGCAGAATTGTTTGAACCAGGGAAGCAGAGGTTGCAATGAGACTCCGTCTCCAAAAAAAAAAAAAAAAACACACACAAGACAATCTAAGACTCAGTCAAACTATGCAGTAGGCTCAACGGGTAGAGGAGTGAAACCAAGAAGTCCGATTCCAGTGCCCAACCCTAGAAGACTCCAGTCTGCTGTGGGCAGGACATAACCATTTAGACAACATTTTTACATTGTAAAGTGTCATTCCCAGCTCCCCTTACTGAAGATTTCCAACTGAGGGTTGTTCTATCTCAACTACATAAAATGGTACAATGAAGAATATGCTTTACTTAGCCAATTATAAACTATAAGCCTAATGTCTTTATTAGGCTGAAGTAATAGTCACAATATCCAGAATATCTCAAGCTGTCAGTTTGACAGACAGGAGAAAAAAAAACCCTGAATGGAAAAACTCAGGCCTGAATTATATCATCAATGAAAAAATTCACTTAACAGAGACCTTACCTAAAACCTGGCCAGCAATCATTCTGCCATCCTCTCCTGCTACAGCAGCCCGGGCATTTCTCTCATTAACATATTGAACGAAGGCAAAGCCCTTATGAACAGAGCAGCCCACAATTTTGCCATACTTCGAAAAGATTGCCTCCACATCAGATTTCTTGACCACGAGAGTGTTTAGATTCCCAATGAACACACGGGAGTTCATGGAGCGAGGATCTGTCTTGTTGGTAACGTTGCTGGCCATTGTGTTTGATGATAAGGTTTCTCACAAAGCCGAAAACTGTAAAGCAAAAAAAAAAAAAAAAAAAAAAAATTCAGGTGAACAGATGCTAAAAATAATATTCCTTGATAAAAACTTCTGCACTCTCTCTGAACCACTGTTCAGTTAACTGCCCAGAGTATCAGGCAACTTAAAGGGACTCACAGTATTAAATATGTATTTACTAATAAATTCAGAGCCTCCATCCTCTGAATATACTCTTACGAAAATTCAACTTCTTCCTCTTAATTCTATTTCAGCATCACTAAACTATAAAGTCTCAGGAGAAAAAAATTCTCCCTTGCAGATCATTGGCAATATAATTTCCTTGGACATAATTAATTCCATGTGGCTTCCTCTAAGTCCTCAAGCAAATTAAAATTGCCTACATTCTCTAATACCAATTTCTGCTGTTTTGCACATTATAGGTCATGCTATCACCTGCCATCAATAATAACTCTATCTTCATTCGCATTACTTTCAGTGAGTTTCACCGGTTCTGTATATATTCACACAGTACGTCAAATTCTGTGCCAAGCCATTCATTAGCTAGATTAGTATGGATAGCTTATTACACTTACCCATGAAGTATAATTTTCTTCAAAAGGCAATAAATAGGATCAATTTGTTTCCACTAGAAATACCTATTTCCACGTACTTCAATTAATTTGCAATATGCTTTAGATGCGAACATATGCATACCATCTTTTTACAGACTGCAATGACTCCAAGCCTACTTTTTATATAACCTAAAACACAGGACATTTAATAATATCGGATGGTGATGATGATAAAACGTGCCAGTGGAACACGGCATCAATCAAGTAAGGATCAGGGGAACTAAAGAAATATACAAAACTTTCCACAGATTTAAAACCAAAAATTATCTGTCTTTATGTATGTGATGGAGGCTCAAACCTATAATAATGATGTGGAGAGTCACAATACCATCTCAGGTCCTGTATAAGCAAAAATGTTTTATTTCACATTCTTTTAGCATTTTGTCTTCTGCCTCTTCCCAATCCAATCCCCAATCGTTAACAAGATTTAAAAACACATTCTTAAGATTAATTACCCCTTCAACCCTTTGAAAGGTACTGATGAATCTTAAGATTCCAGCATGTTATCCTCCAATCCTCAAGTGAATCATGACAAACTAGTTCTCATGGATGAAGTGAAAATAAAAACGTCTAGTATGTATACATATAAGTACATAAAAATATAGGTAGTATAACACCATTTCATTTATACACAAGTCCTACCATTCTGATGCTTAATACAGTCATTTAACAGGCTACTTAAAAGCTCAAACTTTACTTCCTTCCAAACCTTTCTGAAATTTAAAAGTCTGTTAGTTTCTAAAGTATACCTTTACAGAAAGTTATTAATATTTTAAGACTAAGCAATAAAAATTAACAAACAATTGCCATTGAAAACCACCAGCAGCCTTTCAGCTATTAAGTATGCCAGAAAGTCTGAGAACACTAAGAGGAAATAGAACAAAAATCTGCAAAAAGGCCTAACTGGTTTCAGATATTACTGCCAGTTTATTAACATTTGCCAGGCACAGTGGCTCATGCCTGTAATCCCAGCCCTTTTTGGGAGGCATAGGCGGGTGGATTGCTTGAGGTCAGGAGTTTGAGACCAGCCTGGCCAACATGGTGAAACTCCATCTCTAAAAAAATAAAAATAAAGAACAAACAAAAAAAAAGATTTGCTATTATTACAACTAGAGGTATAATCTGGTTTTCAGAAATTATTTTTCACAAGCAATAGGTGTATCAATAGAAAATATCATCTCCATAGGTTTAATGAGAAGAAATTACCAGGGCTGAGGGTCTCTATAAGCTACCAGCATGCTAAACATAAAGGAGAAAACCCACCAAACCACAGATGTCCAATGTTTTAAATGGACATTTGCAAAAAATACAAATGTGACTGAAATACCCTTTTGAACAGAAACGGGTTGAAATGACCATCTTCTCAACTTTCACAGCCCAAGGCATTTTTCATGTGTATCAGAGCTTAATTCTCTAAATGATCCCCACATGAAAAGTTCGGTAGAAAAGCATCCACGAATATGAGTAAAAGGATGCTAGCAATGGTTGTCATCTCTGAGTTTAAAGATATGATTTCTCACTTTCCTTATGGTCTTATTTTTTAATTTGCTCCAAAATCATCAACTACTTATTTTAGAAATATACTAATCCCAACTTCAAAAGGCTGTCTAAAATTAGTAAGATAGCTGTAAATACCCATACTTAATTATGAGAATTTAAATTCAAGATGGAGGCAACAGTAAAGACAGATGTACTCAAAAATACCGATTAATTCTAAGTAACGTATCCTCCTAAGACATGAACAGTCACTAAAACTAATTCATTTTTAGGGTCAAATATTTAATAATCATGTGCTGAGTACCACGTTTGGGGCAACTCCAGGGGATTAATAGTAACAAAGACTCTCCCCTTAGAGCTTCCTTTTTAATTCTAGTAATGTTGATTTTTAAAATTTTATGTAAGAGGTACATTTCCCAAAGTTTTAGAAATAACCAAATGATGTTAAGTCACACTTCATCCTAGGTACCTTAGATGAAATTTCCATAAAGAGATAATGTTAGCCCATACTGTTTAACACAAAAAAATCTACAGGAAAAGAACTGGGATTCTTGGAAGGAAGCAGCAACAGCAAAGTAGTTTTTCAATCTTTGATTTCCAACAGAAGACACCAAGATGGCAAAATCACTATCCTACAGACAGCATTTACAACAAAACTCCAAAATGCAAAACAGTAAAGGCAAGCTGATAGCCAGCATATATGGTTTCATTAACTGCGGTGGGAGAAAAAAAATAAATAAGGAACTTGGAGAATATGAGTTAGAAATACCAGAATACCAAAATACCCCATAGGTATTTAATTAAAAAGCAAGAGGAACCAATTTGAAGAAAAGCAGTTAAAATTTCCAAGTTTTACCTGCTCCAACAGTGAGTGAACACAAGGGGCATTTTAAATGTGTAAAGGTGCAAGAACAGTTGCATCCCTGGAAAATCTCCTAACCAAACTCTATGGGGCTGATTCCACTCTCCATCTCTTCTTGCTCTCACCAAAGGTTAACCACCAGTCTGACTTTACTAGTATTTTCTTACTTTTAAAGTAAGGCAGGCAGGGTGTAGCGGCTCACGCCTCTAATCCCAGCACTCTGGGATGCCGACGTGGGTGGGTCATGAGGTCAAGAGAGCTAGACCATCCTGGCCAACATGGTGAAACTTCATCTCTACTAAAAGTTAAGAAATTAGCTGGGTGTGGAGTAGGTGGTGGCTCCCACCTACTCGGGAGGCTGAGGCAGCAGAATCGTTTGAACCCAGGAGGCGGAGGTTGCAGTGAGCCGAAATACTGTCACTGTACTCCAGCCCGGTGACAAAGCAAGACTGTCAAAAAAAACCCCAAAAAACAAAAAAACCTCTAATGCCTAAAGCATAACCATAGACATTAGAGTATTTCCAGAAAAATAAATGTGAGGCATTTAAAGTGTTTTTGTAGATAAGTTCCCCTTCTACTGTTTTAAAGTTTATCTGTTGAAGAATCCAGGGTATTGACCAGTAGTTTCCTTGTCTGTATTTTCCAGGATACTCTTAGTACAATTTCCCCATATTCTTCTGTAATTCCTGATTTTGGAAGCTGAGACCAAAGGCTTTTTCAGCCTCATATGCAATCTTTTGGCAAGACTACCTTGTCCTGCAAGTGGCAATACCTTTTTGTGGTGTTATTGATGCTTCAACAACACAATTTCTCTCTAGGTGGTATGATGTGGTTTCTCGAGCAATGCTTTTACCATGTTATGCAGACTCTTGTTAGAAATCCTAGTAACAGTCCCTCAGTTCTTGCATGTAGCGGGTGGCCGGCATCCTTTTGCAGCTGTACAACAATTTCAATGGGTAAAATAAAATCCTTGATCACATTTCTTGCCTTGTTACTACCTTTACTTCTGGAAGGTTTTCTAGTTGTCAGGGGATTATTCCAAAGTGGAAATCTTGGCCAGGCATGGTGGTTCATGCCTGTAATACTATCACTTTTGGAGGCCAAGTGGATGGATCACGTGTGGCCAGGAGTTCAAGACCAGCCTGGCCAACATGGCAAAACCCTATCTCTACTAAAAGTACAAAGATTAGACGAGCGAGGTGGCACATGCCTGTAATCCCAGCTACTTGGGAGGCTGACACATGAGAACTGCTTGAGCCGGGATTCAAAGGTTGGTTGCAGCAAGCTAAGACGGGGTCACTGCACTCGAGCCCGGAACTCTGCCTCAAAAACAAACAAAAACAGCGTAAATCTTGCTTGCAAAATCCTATCTGTTACTGTAAAGAGGGTTTTTGTTTTAGAGCAACTCAGTTTTTTCTAAGAATTTTGGTGTTTTATCAACTAGGGAAAAAAAAAGGAAGCAACCTTAAGTTTAAGGCTTTATAAATATAAATAAATGTAACATCAGTCATATTTACACTGTCTCATTGGTCATAAGGCTGTCTCGTTGGACATAAAGGTTTACATTTTGGAGTAATCCTGTGAAGAGTAGATAGGACAATTCAAATTCTCCTAGCTTTTTAAGGAAGTAGTAGCAGGGGCCGGGCACAGTGGCTCATGCCTGTAATTCCAGCACTTTGGAAGACTGAAGCAGGCGGATCACTTGAGGTCAGTAGCTCCAGACCACCATGGCCAACATGGTGAAACCCCACCTCTACTAAAAATTCAAACATCAGCCAGGCGCGGTGGCTCAAGCCTGTAATCCCAGCACTGTGGGAGGCTGATGCGGGTGGATCACAAAGTCAAGAGATCGAGACCATCCTGGTCAACAGGGTGAAACCCCATCTCTACTAAAAATACAAAAAATTAGCTGGGCATGGTGGCGCGTGCCTGTAGTCCCAGCTGCTCAGGAGGCTGTGATTCAAACATCAGTCAGGTGTGGGGGCCTGTGCCTATAATGCCAGCTCCTTGGGAGTCTGAGGAAGGAGAATCGCTTGAACCCAGGAGGCGGAGGCTGCAGTGAGTCGCAATCACACTAGTACACTCCAGCCTACGTAACAAAAGTGAGAATGTCTCAAAACAAACAAATATACTGTTCCAAATATTCCAGTTTCTTCTACTATTTGTAAATCAGAAGGTTGTAGCACAGGCTAAATACTCTGTAATTCTTAAAGCATAACCTAGTCACATCCTTTAAAAATTTTCTTCAACAAATGAGAACCCTAAGTGCTATTTAAGTCAAACTCTTTCTTAAACTTATACTGAACGACACAGAAGCTCTGTCCTGAAAAGGATAGACTTTAAAATCCTAAAATTAGGCTGGGCGCAGTGGCTCATGCCTATAATCCCAGCACTTTGGGAGGCTGAGGTGAGCAAATCACTTGAGGCCAGGAGTTCCAAGACCAGCCTGGGCAACACGGTATAACCCAGTCTCTACTAAAAATAAACTAGCTGGGTATGGTGGTGGTTGCCTGTTATCCCAGCTACTTGGGAGGCTGAAGCAGAATTGCTTGAACCTGAGAGGAGGAGGTTGCAGTAGGCCAAGATCATGCCACTGCACTCCAGCCTGGCCAACAGTGTGAGACTCCGTCTCAAAAAGAAAGAATAAAAAAGAGGTAACATAGTGGTAGCACTCAAATTTCTATTACACACGTGGATAAATGTGTTTGTATGTTATTATATACTATGATATTTTCATTTCAGGTTCTTATTCCTATTTTTAATCAAAGGATCACCAAAGTCCTGTATTATCTAGAAAACAAAACTGGAAAATACTGAGTTATTTCTACTGCCCAAAAATCTGTTTTTATCTGCTATGCTTCTCTGTTTTATCATGTGCCCTATCCTGAAGCAGCAGAAGTAATTTGAGGTTTAGTACTGTGAAGGACAGAAAGTTTCTTGGAGACAGAAATTTGTCTCTATCTCACACTGTCACCATCCCAGCCACAGCTTAAAAGCAAAAATTAAGTAAAAACTCTATCTAGTTGGGATAGAAGCAAACCTGTCTATTTTATTTCCAACTGTTCATTCTAAGTGTGAGGTGCTACCGTGCCTCTTCACCCTTTTAATGGAGGCAAACCAATCTTGGATTGTCAAATCTAGCTAAAAATTGGAAAAATTAAATTCTCCGTTTCCACTAAATTGACTTTTTATCTCAAGTAGTTCTACTTGGAAAAGGTATGGCACTTTGCATTATCTGAAGACTGTTGACATAAATAAGGTTCAAGTGGTTCACAAACAGGTTATAAAAGCCCTGGAATTCCCTGAGAGATAAGCTAAGACTAATTTAAATGTGGAATCCAGCCTTCGGCATTATTGCTTTTTAATCTGGTCACTAGAATTCCACCTTTGATGGAAAGAGTTTGAGGCATAGGAGATTAGATTACTGGACATGTCCTCAGTACCACTCAACCCAAGTGTTTTCAGTATTATCTTGGTTTATTTACTGCAGAAGTACACAAGTAAACAAAGCCCAAGATGTTTCTACTGAGAAATTATTTCATCAAGCCCTGGCCACCTCTCCACATAGGCTAATCACATACTTAAAACACATTATCCATTGGTCCAGGAAAAAAAAAAAATTAAAGATGCTGTCACTTTGACTTACCAGATATTGTATCACACTAGAGACAAAGGAAAATACATATTACATCGGATTAGGAAATTCAGAACCCTGCCTTACAGTTTCCTTTATTACTGTATCTTAAGACCTAAACAACTCCTTGTATTCAATTCAACATAAATATCAATTCCATATACTGAATATGCTATATATGTAAAATTTCCCTTCTTTGCAAAAATTTCAAAGACAATAGCGGCACTAGATGGCAGCAACGAGTTATCTATTTTCTAAAAGCATTACTAAATCTTCTGTATAGCAAAGTTTTCAGTCATTCATAATTTCCTGTTAAGTTTCTCAATATTCTTTTTGGATACGATAAATTCTTCTGCATACTTAGCTCACCATCACTTCATCTATGTTGTTTAAAATACTTCAACTCCTATTTTGCTTATTTGGGTCAAGGTACCCTATTCCACATTACGCTCTGTCTCTGGTCACCATTTTTGTGCTCTGCTTCCTATGGATCTTTATTGCTTCCACCTATCCCCGGCCTCTGGCCTCTTCAGAGGCCATCCAATGCCTGGGAAAGATGTGTATTTTAATTTACACCACTGCCAAGAATCACTGGCTCATTTAATCAAAAATAGATATCTCAAGGTAAATACGAGAGAAATCTCTGGGAAAGTAGTAGTACATGATGATATTACTACGACATTTTCAGGCTATGAACAAAGTTGGCTACTTTTAGATAATTATGCTAAGTGATATGTTTCAAGTGTAAGAACTAAGAATACATAAGACCTTGTAAATCATGGGGGAAAATGGATAATTCAATAAATGGTACCACGAAGCAGCCATCTTGCACAAAAATTGGAACCAACTTCACTCTATATCCTAACATAAATATAAGTGGATCGTAGTTTCGATGTTAAAAAACTGCGTAAGTCAGAAGAGTAAAAAAAAAAAAAAAAAAAAAAAAAGACAGGAAATCCAAACCAATGATAAATATTTTTTCAAAGTTTTAATATTTCATTAAAAAGATGTGGCCTCGCGCAGTGGCTGACTGTAAATCCCAGCACTTCGGGAGGCCAAGGCAGGAGATCAAAAGGTCAGGAGTTTGAGACCAAGCTGGCCAACAAAGTGAAACCCGTCTCTACTAAAAACACAAAAATGTAGGCAGGCGTGGTGGCAAGCACCTGTAATCCCAGCTTCTCAGGAGGCTGAGGCAGGAGAATCACTCCTGGGATTCACAGGAGACGGAGGCTGCAGTGAGCTGAGATCATATGTTAAGAATTATTATTTCATCCGAGTCATGGCACCAAAAAATAAAAATAAAAGAATATTTCATCCATATCCGGAATAACTACTCCAGTAAGAAAAAATAAAATAGAGTATTTCAAAATTACTTCACTGAGGTCAATAAATCTTGACTGAGAACTGAAATAAAGAAAACATGCAATATACAAAAAACAATACAGGAAGGTCCTATTATTTCTAATATAACTTATCTATGTGAATGAAAGTAACAACATAGTATGACTAACTGTATACTTTAGAAATCCACATTTAAATATTTATGGGAATTTTGTCTTCAGTCAGTAATTTCCTTGCAAATGGTTCAGCAAAAAAATATAAGCAGACATGGCAATCCTGGTGGAAGGTACATAAGAATTCATTAAGGCCGGGCGCAGTGGCTCAAGCCTGTAATCCCAGCACTGTGGGAGGCCGAGGTGGGTGGATCACGAGGTCAAGAGATCGAGACCATCCTGGTCAACATGGTGAAACCCCGTCTCTACTAAAAACTACAAAAAATTAGCTGGGCGTGGTGGCGCGTGTCTGTAGTCCCAGCTACTCAGGAGGCTGAGGCAGGAGAATTGCCTGAACCCAGGGGGCGGAGGTTGCGGTTAGCCGAGATTGCGCCATTGCACTCCAGCCTGGGTAACAAGAGCGAAACTCCATCTCAAAAAAAAAAAAAAAAAAAAAGAGAGAGAATTCATTATACTGTTCTGTATGTTTACATATTTTCTTGAAAACATTGAGGGGAAAAAAAATGATCCTATGACAGATCTACCTGGATTTGCGAAGTAGTTTTGAATGTTAATCTTCTTAGCTTTTATAACCAAGAATAAAAGAATGGTTCTATTATGCTAAGATATGGTATGATCTGCCTAAGAGTTCTGATAATTCAAAGCACACATCTCAGGATAGTATATATATTTCCAGCCTGCCAGCTTTGAAATTACTTGTTCATTCTATTTGTAATTTAGAAGTCATTTCAAATTTTACAAATACAATGTCATTTTTTATATTATTTCCAATGTAAATTCAATGTGGCTACACTGTGGTCTTCAGCACTCTCCCCAAATATCAAAAACCACTCTTGCTACAAAGTTCACCAAAATTTGTAATTCACAAAAAAGAATTTAAAAAGAAGTGAAAAGTGTTCTAGATTTGTTCTTTTCAATGTGCTCACCAGCTTGGCCCAACATGGTGAAATAAATCCACAATAAATATTTAAATGTGAATTTCTAAAATATACAGGTATTCATACTATGTTGGTACTTTCATTCACATAGTAGTAGGGTGAAACTCATTTGTAGCTCCCAGATGGTGATGATGCTATGCTAGAGCACAGCTATTTATTGAATAGAGGCCAACATTTATTCACAAGACTTCATTTCCTTATTATCGGTTTTAAAAATAAATTTTAAATAAAATAAATTTTATCAGTGATCTCAGACAGAGCATGAGCTGTACCAAAGTGTGCTCTGGTCTCTTAAGATAATCCTTGGGGCTGGGCATGGTAGCTCACAACTGTATTCCCAACACTTTGGAAGGGAGAGGTAGGCAGATCACTTGAGGTCAGACCAGCCTGGCCAATAAAGTGAAACTATCTCTACTAAAAATTCAAAAACTAACCGAGCGTGGTGGCAGGTGCCTGTAATCCCAGCTACTTGGGAGGCTAAGGTAGTAGAATCACTTGAATCCAGGAGGCAGAGGTTGCAGTGAGCCAAGATCATGCCACTGCCTGGGCAACAGAGTGAGACTCCATCTCAAAATTAAAAAAAAAGAATCTCTGGAGACACATGTATTAGAAAAAGCAGTCTTTCTCAGATTTTAGAAGTACTATGCTTTTCTTATTGCTCAGCAAAACCCCAGTAGGATCTGAAGAAGCACACACCTATCACCTCAAGTATTTCTGCAGAAATACATAAATGTTTAATAAATGTCACATATAGAACATAAATAGGCTCACATCAGTTGAGATTGGGTTTTCTTGCCAAATGAGTCTATGTCAAATGCAAAATTTGTCAGATTTAAGAATTTCTAAATTATAGATAAAAGATTTTAGACAGGTATAACAAAATAATTTAGCAGTCCAGAATCATTTTTCATAAGGATATCTGTCGTATAAGTACCGCGTGTTAAATGATTGCACCACTGGAGCATGCTAACAAGGATATCTGAATTAAAGTTACTACACATTCTCTCCAACAGCTAAAACAGGAGATTATACCTAAATTTCAGAATAAAATGCATATAGTAATTTTATCACCAATGAGAATAACCATAAGACCCCCACTCTTTTTATTTTATTTATTTATTTTTTTAAGACGGGTTTTCACTATATTGGTCAGGCTGATCTCGAACTCCTGACCTCAGGTGATCCGCCCGCCTCAGCCTCCCAAAGTGCTGGTATTACAGGGGTGAGCCATCACAACCGGCCTAAGACCCTGACTCTTAAGAATTAAGTTCAAAATGGACCTTTAGTAAACAACACTTCCATAATTTCAGACAGAAGTTACTACGTTAGCAAAAGAACAAAGACAAGTAAAACCCACCAAACCCCTGCAGAAATAAAACAGCATTGGGGGATACCTTATTCAGTTTTCAGAGTAGTATTTTGATATAAATGGATTTGTTGGGTTTTTTTTTGAGGTAAGAGTTTTGCTCTGTCACCCAGGCTGGAGTGCAGTGGCATGATCTTGGCAAACTGCACATTTGCCTCCTGAGTTCAAGTGATCCTTCTGCCTCAGCCTTCCACAGGGGTGCACCACAGCACCCAGGTAATTTTTCTGTATACTTAGTAGAGTTGGAATTTCACCATGTTGTCCAGACTGGTCTTGAACTCCTGGCCTACAGTGATATGCCTGCCTCGGCCTCCCTAAGAGCTGGGATTACAGGCATGAGCCACACTAGGCCTCTATATACATTTAGAATTAAAATACTTTAATTACTAAATGTTTTTGGTGGGATAATTGTGGTTAAGTCCTATTTCTTTTAAAAATAGACACTGGGCCAGGCGCAGTGGCTCAAGCCTATAATCCCAGCACTTTGGGAGGCCGAGGTGGGTGGATCACGAGGTCATGAGATCGAGACCATCCTGGTCAACATGGTGAAACCCCGTCTCTACTAAAAAAATACAAAAAAATTAGCTGGGCATGGTGGCGCGTGCCTGTAATTCCAGCTACTTGGGAGGCTGAGGCAGGAGAATTGCCTGAACCCAGGAGGTGGAGGTTGCGGTGAGCCAAGATCGCGCCATTGCACTCCAGCCTGGGTAACAAGAGCAAAACTCCGTTCCCCACCAAAAAAAAATAAAATAAAATAAAATAAAATAAAATAAAATAAAATAAAAATACACACTGATACTAAAGTGGCTTTGTTTCCCAAGTATTGAAAATACACACACACACACACATATATATATACACACACTGAAGTATCTACACATTTAATATATCAAGGATTTGTTTCAAAATAACATGGGAAGAGGGTGGGTGGGTAGATGTAGGTATAAACAAAAAGACTGGCCATGGATTATTAAAGTGGGTCAAGTACATGGAAGTTCATTATACTATTCTCTTTGTGTGTTTGAAATTTTTTCACAATTAAAATATATCACCGGCCAGGCGCAGTGGCTCACGCCTGTAATCCCAGCACTTTGGGAGGCCAAGGTGGGTGGAGTCAGTTGAGGCCAGAAGTTCAAGACCAGCTTTGCCCAACATGGTGAAACCCCATCTCTTAAAAAAAAAAAAAAGGTACCACCAAAGTTATGTACCCGAAAAAAATTGCATATGAATCTCAAACTATACAGAAATATAGTCAACACTGTAGTAACATTTCACTCAAAAATCTATACCTCTATCAACATTTTACTATTCAATTAAAAGACTTATTAAACTCTTCAGTCACTGAATAAGACAGGGTCAAATCTGAAAGCAAAAGATACAAAGTAATTCACAAAACCAGAAATTAAGTACTCGTGGCCACTAACACTGGCAATGAATTGCTAAACTTAATACCACCTTCTGGCGTGGAGTGAAGAACTATGCATACTCCCCCCAGCCCCCGCCAAAAAAAAAAAAAATAAAGTGTGCATACCCTTGAACAATTATAGTCCCGTCCGTTAAAAAAAAAAAAAAGAAAGAAAGAAAAATATGTATTAGTGTAGTTTTAAGATTGTCCAAAGCTTTTACCAAAGAAAAAAATCGGGAAAGGTACAACAGTGTATTGGTAAAATATAGTGCAAGTATGCAATGTACCACGTACTACTAAATAGTCTAGTAGTAGCTGCTACAAAATTTTCAGAGATCTGTATCTACTAACAAAAGCTTTACATACGTTAAATTTTAAAATATTATTACTTAAATATATATGCTATGACAAGGCTTTTTGAATACTGTATATGCCCCAGAAAAGCCTGGAAGCACACACCAAAATGTTATCTTTATATTTAATAAAACTTCATTTTAAACAGCATAAATAGTTGTGTAACTCTAAGATGAATTCCAAAAACTTAAGGAAAACAGAAAATTTTTCTTCTAGCTCTGAAGCTGGAAAACCCACTTATATGAAGATGATAATATTTAATGGATTAATATAGGGAATTACAATGCATTGTAATTGGCTAGAGGAAAAATTTTGTTCAAACTGTACTCTACTGAACTCCTGTTATTCATGACTACCCAGAAAAGCCTAAATCGGGTTCAATGAACTCCCAAAGTTTTTTCAATTTTGAGATCAACTCAAGAGCCATAGGTCAATATGATCAGAAAACAGGAAGAATATTGCAGACTGTAAAGTCAGAATCAGATTAGGTAGAAATTTTAAAAACCAGATGTTCTCTAAATCACTATGGCTACCTCTTACAAATAGCCACGCTTTCTCAACAGGGAATAAATATTTTTAAAATAGTCAAGTACTTCCAAATGTTGATTACAGGCAGCACAGCAGTCTATGTGCTCAAATGCTAACCTGACTTATTTTATCACAGCTAAATCAGGACTTTGGTAGGCCGAGGCAGGTGGATCACGTGAAGTCAGGAGCTTGAGGCCAGCCTGGCCAACATGTTGAAACTCCGTACTTAAAAAATATATATATAAAAATTAGCAGGGCATGTGCCTGTAGTCCCAGCTACTTGGGAGACTGAGATAGAAGAATTGCTTCCAAAACCTAAAATGCAATAAAATAAATAAATGGGGAAAAAAAAAAAAGAAAAAAAAAAAAAAAAAAAAAAAAAAAGAATTGCTTGAACCCAGGAGGCAGAGATTGCAGTGAGCTGCATTTGTGCCACGGCATTTCCTGCCTGCGCAACATAGCAAGATATCACCTCCAAAAAAAAAAAAAAGTGGCTTGAAATTGGACCAAGTGTTGACAATATGAGTGGTGGTACGTTTTAAAGAGCTGACAATATAATTTTATTTTCTCTTTGTGACATGCTCTTGCTCTGTCACGGAGGCTGGAGTGCAATGACGTAATCTCGACTGCAACCTCCAACTCCTGCGCTCAAGCGTTTCTCAGGCCTGTCTCCTCTCAAATAGCTGGGACTACAGGTGTGTGCCTCCACTCCCAGCTAATTTTTATATATTTTTGTAGAGACGGGGTTTCACCATGTTACCCAGGCCGGTCTCAAGCTCCTGAGCTCAAGCAATGCACATGCCTCAGCCTCCCAAAGTGCTGGGATTATACGCATGAGCTACCACACTCCGCCAACATGATTTTCTAATAGGCCAAAGGTGAGATGAATAAAAGCCAAGGATGACTAGCCAGAATCTTAGGCCCAAGCAACACAAAAATTGTTTCATTAATGGAAAAGGCAACAGTACACAAGAAACTGGTTTAAGGAAAGAACAGGAGCACAGTTTTGCACTTTTAAATTGACATATTTGATATTCAATCACGTAGGTAACTGAATTGGTATTTCATTCAAAGGAGAATTAAGTATAGACTGTTGATCCTAAGTGTGGAAATCAGCTTATAGATGGTATACGGTATCATGAATGAAATGATCCAGAGTGTGGACGGAAAAGAGCAGTAAAAGGACTGAACCATGGGGCACTCCAACAGAAAGAGATTTAACAGTAACATGTAACAAAAACCTGGAAGCAAAGTTAAAAAAAAAAAAAAAAAGCATTTCAAAGAAGAGATCGCTGACTGGTTAAATGGCACCAACAGGTCAAGTGAGATGAGGACTGAAAAAGGACCTGGGCTTAGTTAACACATCCAAATAATTTTTTTCCAATTAAAATCACTTTTTACTGTTTTATGATGATAGTCTAAAAAAAATAAAGAAGGAAAGCTCTCTTTCATTTTATATTGAGAGACAGGGTCTCCCTGTCACCCAGGTTGGAGTGCAGTAGCACAATCATAACTTACTCTGACCTCAAATTCCTACATTAAAGCAATTCTACTGCCTCAGCCTCCCAAGGAGCTAGGATTGCAGCTGTGTGCCACCATACCCAGCTTTGTGTAGACGAGATCTTGCTATTTTACCAGGCTTTCCTGGACTTAAGCTATCCTCCCACTTCAGCCTCTGGGATTACAGGCATAAACTGCTGCATGCTTGCTTCCCTATTAACAATGCAATCACACACACAGTAACATTTTACCACCAAGATACATCTACCTAAACAATGTACTGTCTTGCACATGCACATATCTTCAAGACACTGAAGGTGTTATGAATTCAAGGGCAAAAATATATCAACATTATTTACTTTTTTTTTTTTTTGAGATGGAGTTTCACTCTTGTTACCCAGGCTGGAGTGCAATGGCGCAATCTCGGCTCACCGCAACCTCCGCCTCCTGGGTTCAGGCAATTCTCTTGCCTCAACCTCCTGAGTAGCTGGGATTACAGGCACGCACCACCATGCCCAGCTAATGATTTTTGTATTTTTAGTAGAGACGGGGTTTCACCCTGTTGATCAGGATGGTCTCGATCTCTTGACCTCGTGATCCACCTGCCTCAGCCTTTCCAAAGTGCTGGGATTACAGGGTTGAGCCACCGTGCCCGGCCATATTTACTTTTAAAAATTTAAAAATTAAAGTCCAAAGTTTTCTTTGGAAATTTAACCAAACTAAAACTTGTTTTTCTAGAATGCTCAACATACCAAAGTGATCAAGAGAGTCTACTAAGATTAAGTGTTGACATCTGCAGCCTTACTCCTTGGGTGAAATCCATGCTAAACCATTTAAGCAGTCTAACTTTAAGCAAATTACTTAAATTCTGTACTCCAATACTCTCACCTCTAAAGCACGAATGATAACAGTATTTACTCCTAACTCAAGGTTTTGATGATGATTAAGTAAACACAAACTAAGAACTTTAACAGTGGTGGACACGGCCAGGCGCGGTGGCTCACGCCTGCAATCCCTCTGGGAGGGCGACATAGGTGGATCACAAGGTCAGGAGTTCCAGACCAGCCTGGCCAATATGGTGAAACCCTGTCTCTACTAAAAATACAGAAATTAGCCAGGCGTGGTGGTGCACGCCTGTAGTCCCAGCTACTTGGGAGCCTAAGGCAGGAGAATTGTTTGAACCTGGGAGGCGGAGGTTGCAATGAGATCCTGCACTCCAGCCTGGGTGACAGAGCAAGACTCCATCTCAAAAAAAAAAAAAAAAAAACAAACAAAAAAAAACCCAGTAGTGGACACATAGTCAAGTGTTTAGAATATTCTGTAAGAGAGAAATTAAAGTTCTGCTACTTTTTTCTTTCAAATCAGAAAGCCATTATTTGACCCAACAAAGTGCGACAGAAATTAGTAGTTTCCTAGAGGCTGATCAATCTTACTCAGATTTATTTTGCTCATTGATACACACAATAAAAACTCATTTGAAAAACCAGAACAAGTTATTGTAAGGCCTGTGATGACTATTTTCCTCAAGAGACTGAGGCAGTGGCCTACTCTTAATAGGTCTCTAACTTACTGCCCTACTTTTACCCTCTTAAAACATTCCCCACACAACAGCCAAAAGATGAACCAGATCTCTTCTTGAAAATCCTTCAACAGACTCTACCTGTGCCCAAGATAAGATCTTAAGACCCTCTAAGGTCCCGTGAATGTTTGGTCCTTGCCTACCTCTCCAACTCCATCCTTCATCTATGTATTCTTGGTAATTATTTTCCAGTATTATTTATTACTTGGTGGTCAGGTTTTTTTCCACTCATCTGTGCTTTCACAGATGGTTTTCTTACAGATTCAGCTTCATCATTAGCTACTTTAAGGTTCCTTCCCTGGCAGCATCCCCCAAATTTCATGTTCTAATTTTGGTTCCCTTGCTATCTTCTCATTCATCCTGTTCTTTTCCTTTATTGATCCTGACTGCGAAAATGCCATGTGTTTACTTTGTTTCTTCCCTCAATGATGTATAATATCAAAGAGGGCAGGGAACATGTTTTGTTCATCTCTATATGCCCAAATCTAATGATTTTCTAAATAAATACTTGAATATTTAATACCTTATACTTCAATGTTCTTGAACATCTCTAAGATGTTTAAAATACTTTTTCCCACCCTCTCAATCTATTATCTGCTTCCTTCATTTACATTCCCAAACAGAAGCTAGAAACCAGCAATCATGCCAAATCTGTCTTCTTGACCATCTTATCAAATGCATCCTGAGATGCTCCTAAATTTACCTCCTAATCTCTAATCACTTTAGCATTACCTTTGTCCAGGCCAGGTCATTCTTTCTTGGATTTTACTAACTCCCTTATATGTAGTAGTCTTCCTTGGATTTTAATATCTCCCAGTGAGCCTTGTTAATGTCACTGCAGTCCAGCTTGAGTGACAGAGCAAGACCCTTTCTCAAAAAATAAAAACAAAAAATAAATGGAAAATTTGATGTCACTTTCCAGTTTAGAATCTTTCCTAAAATGGCTCACCACAGGCCAGGCGCGGTGGCTCACACCTGTAATCCTAGCACTTTGGGAGGCCGAGGTGGGTGGATCACCTGAAGTCGGGAGTTCAAAACCAGCCTGGCCATCACATGGTGAAACCCCATCTTTAAAAAAGAAAAGGCTCACCATTGGTTTCTGAATAAAACATAAACTCTTTTGCATGGCATTCGAATTTTTATTACCTGGCCTTAAAATTCATTCCAGTACCCTACCTCTCTTAAAAGGATCCCCTTATGTGATTAAGGTCAAGGAGATAAATTTATACATTTAAAATTGTAAATAAAAAAAAGAAATCTTATACATTTAAAATTGTAAATAAAGGAAAAAAGAATCCCCTGACCTCTTAGGGTTACTTAGGTATCCATTTCTGCATGCTTTTTTTTTTTTTTTTAAAGATGGGGTTTCACCATGTTGGTCAGGTTGGTCTTGAACTCCCGACCTCAGGTGATCCCCCCCGCCTTGGCCTCCAAAGTGCTTGGATTACAGGCATGAGCCACCACGCCCCGCCTACTTTCTTTAAAAACAACAACAACAACAACAACAAAAAAGGGATAGGGTCTCCCTGGGCATGGTACCTCACACCCTTAATCCCAGCACTTTGGGAGGCCCAGGCCAGTGGATCACCTGAGTTCAGGAACTCAAGACCAGCCTGGCCACCATGGATGGCGTCTCTACTAAACCCAGTTTCTACTAAAAATACAAAAATTAAGGCAGGGCACTGTGGCTAGCATCTGTAATCCCAGCACTTAGGAAGCAGATCACAAGGTCAAGAGTTCGAGACCAGCCTGGACAACACGGTGAAACCCCGTCTCTACTAAAAATACAAAAATTAGCCAAGCATGGTGGTGCACGCCTGTAGTTCCAGCTACCTGGCAGGCTAAGGCAGGAGAATAGCCTGAACCTGGGAGGCAGAGGTTGCAGTGAGCCAAGATCCTGTCACTGCACTCCAGCCTGGGCAATAGAGCAAGGCTGTCTCAAAAAAAAATAGTGATGGGGTCTCAGGTCTCATGCCTAGAGTACAGCTGATATTCACATCACACACTATAGCCTCTACACTCCTGGGCCAAGGGGCCCTCCTGCCTCAGACCGCAATTATTTGGGACTACAGGTTTATAGGCAGGTACCAACACCCTCAGCTTATTTCTGCAGGCTTCAAAACGGCCTGTGTTTGCCTTTCATCATATATTGACATTATTCCAGCTGTGAAGCCCTTAAAACATAATAAACTACATTCTATTGAACATATCTTCAAGAAAAAAAAAAAAATTAAAAAAAACAAAACAAAAAAAAAACCTGTATTTTATATCCCCAAAACAGAACACGTCCTGTAACTGTGTAGAATTAGCAAGGAATAAATCAAACTATACCTATACTGAACAGCTTCCATACACTGACAGCAGCACATTATTTCTACTTCTCTCATACAATGGAGGGAATCAATAAAGCTTGTACCTATTTAACAAAATTAAAAGATTCCCATTCCTTTTTTAGATATCCTCCAAGAATCTTTTGCTTTAACTTTCTCCCATCCTGTTTTGAGTATACCTCTGGTGTTCACTTTAACTAGATTTTACTCTTTTCATCCAAGTACGGTAAGGGTGCAAGTTTGTGATTTACCCTAGTACAACAGCACCAAATACGCCTTCAAAAAATTACTCCAGGTTAGATGCAGTGGCTCACACCTGTAATCTCAACACTTTGGGGTGTCAAGGCAGGAGAATCACTTGAGCCCAGAAGTTCAAGACCAGCCTCTAGACAACATAGCGAGACCCTGTCTCTACAAAAAATAGAAATATTTTAAAGTAAAATTATCCCCCAGCTTGAAATCTATCAGAGCAACTCTAAAATGGTTATCAAAACATTTTGCTGTAGTGAGTAAAACAGTATGGGTTGTTAAAATTCTTACTCTTTAGCTATCCACATTTTTATTAACCTCTACACCATTCCTGTGAATAATACAGAATTCTTCCCTTCTTACCATCAGGAACACATTAAAGTCCCCAAAATCTAGCTGGACTTTGAGTCACTATTGTAAATGGGGACAGCCTTAGACAGTTCCTGATTGGATGTAGAGTTTAAACAGATTTCCCTGCTTTCTCAGGTCAAAAAGCCTACCCCTCCAGTGAGACAGCATTTTAATACTATGTCATATCTCTTATGGTTTGACTCTTGAAATTTTAATCAGATAAAAAGTCTAAATAGAATACAATCCAAAAATGTCACAAACCCAAGAAATATGTCGAATGACAGAAAATGCTTACTAAATTGTAATAATCTAAGAAAAAGGACTTCTTAATGTTATCTTGTTGATAATCACTAAAACAAGCCACCTTCATTTTAAACTTCAGCTGCTCTTTCCAAGAATCCAAAATGTTCAAATCAGCCCAAGTTAATTAGAAACTCAAATTCCATTAGTTTACAAATAACTGAGGTGGTCCCCCTTGGGAAACACCTCAAGATGCACACACAAAACACTGAGTCCAAATACTTCCAGAGGCTATGACCTATACACATCAACTAAACTTAAACGGGTTTATTTCCTAGTCTTTGTAATGAATCCAAGTGGACCTCACACCTCTTACCATCACCCAGGAAGGGTGTGCATCTGTTCCGAAGGCCCCCCTGGCTCCAGGTCATCCTGGCTGCTGCTGCTCCAGGCTGGGCATCCATGTTGCTGCAGCTTGTGGTTTGTGAGGGGTAGTGTACAGGAAAAGCAGGATGGGATTTCAAGGGAAACAGGAGGAAGATGGCTTTCAGGGAAAATGCCATCACGATCATAGTGTTAAGTAGTACCACACACATTTTATTGCAGCACAGTTTAAAAATTTAACAAATGAAAGATTAAAAATAAAAAAACAAAAATAAAAAAAATTAAAAATACAGACGTCCAGAGATGCTCTAAAACAGTTAAGTTAAAGATCAGGAAAAATAAGGTCATAGACTTAACAGCCAGTAAAATTCTTTCAGTGTGGGGAAGGGGATGAGGGCAAGGGTGGGGTTGGGAGAGAAAAGGTTTATGTGATCAATCCACTTAAAAATACTAATGCCTTCGCTTTCTCTCCCAAGATGCAAAACTCCAAAGTCAATCAGGAGGCCGGAGAAATTCTTAGAAACATTCAGAAAAACTCGATTTTAATCCGGTTAAAAATCATCAGTGTCATTATCATCATCATCATCACCATCATAAGTATTAATATAATAATAAGTAATAGTAACTAGTAACAACAATAAAAAGGAAATCAGCGGAAAGTCAGGAAAAATGTTAAAAAAAAATTGGAATAACTTACTGTAGCTGAAGATCAAAAAAATCTCACTGTAAAAAAACAAAAATAAAAATAGCCCAGATTAGAAAAACGGGAGGTGCAAAAATGTCAAGTCAGTAAAGTTCATTTCTTTTCTCTTTCCAAAAGCAGTTTCCACAAAAACCGCAAGGATAAAGTTCTCAGTAGCAGACAAGCAAAGCCCTTTCCACATCATCAATCAATCTTAAAAATACACGAGGAAGTAGAGAGGTCAGTTTATGAGAGGCTAAAAGGCTCCTCCTCCTCTAACCCAACTGCTGCAGAAAAAATAGAAATAGAAATTTTAAAAATTACATCTTAAATCCAGGTCCCGGTCTTGGAAACAATTAAAAAAAAAACACCTGTACATTTGCCGCGTAGTGCACACCAAGTTGCATCATTATGTTTAAAATGTCTTTATAAAATCAGTTTTGGAATGGGAATGTGTGTGTTCTGGAAGGGTGGGGAAGGGAGGTTAAAAATCAAAGCTGAGCTCCAGTGAGTAGGGATGGGGTTCGCCTTGCTGCCCTGTGAAAGGAGAAGGGACAGATTGAGTCAGAGTTCCTCAGAAATGTTGTGCCCTAAACCCCCAAGACAGAAACATCTGTCTACTGCATCTAACACATTTTGGTAAAGCATTAACATTCCACTGGGATGGGATAGCCTCCACAGAATCACCTCTACCAGTGAGTGTTTTCACAATTCTTCAACATCAATGACTAGAATTAACTAAATCCATGTCAATATGCCCTTGAGGGGCTCAAAAAGAATCTACATTCAAATATTCATCTTCATAATGTGCAGTTTGGGCAAAGTAAATACAGAAAAACCGGGCCAACAAATAGAGATGAAATAGTGAGCAAATGTTGAATATTGAGATTATAAAAAGTAAGCAGATTCATGGGTTTTAAACTCAGTGGAGTTTTTTTACTATGAGTAACAGACTGAAGGTGAACGGCCTACCATGAAGCTCTAGAGATGACTCATCTATTCTCAAAACCAGTGAGTGATCAAACCACAAGACTTAATAGGTTCTCCTGTTACAGGAAAAGATGTTTTAAATAAGGGGAACATTATTCTACTCACTGACAAAAATATATATACAGATGGAAAAAAAAAGACTTATGGCTAATTAATATTTCATGTCATAAAATAGGTGAAAAAATTACTGTCCTGCCAGGTGTGGTGGCTCACGCCTGTAATCCCAGCACTCTGGGAGGCCAAGGCAGGCAGATCACCTAAGGTCAGGCATTGGAGACCAACCTGACTAACATGGAGAAACCATTTCTCTACTAAAACTACAGAATTAGCCAGGTGTGGTGGCGCATGCCTGCAACCCCAGCTACTCAAGAGGCCCAAGCAGGTGAACTGCTTGAACCCGGGAGGTGGAGGACTGCAGTGAGCCAAGATGGTGCCGCTGCACTCCACCCTGGGCAACAAGAACAAATCCCTGCCGCAAAAAAACAAAACAAAAAAATTCCAGTTCTTATGTGTAACACTTCTTTTGTTTCTGTATTCCACTGTTTACTAAGTAGCATGTATAGCTAATTTCATGTTATGGATTCTAAACATCTGGTATATAATACCATACTAAAAATTTACATGACAACTGTTCCATCAGCTAAAATAAGAACTGCAATTCGACTGTAGCTCCTTGTGCAAACAAACTAGCTACACTCACTTTTCAATTTAGCCATGAGGTCTTATTCTTCTTTGAAAATTTCAGGAAATTAAAATATTTTAAGGCCAGGGTGGTGGCTCACACCTGTAATCCAAACACTTTGGGAGGTGGGGTAGAGCATGGCTTGAGCTCAATAGTTTAAGACCAGCCAGAGAAAGATGGGGAGACCTTATCTCTATTAAAAATAAAACATTAGCAGGATATAGTGGCCTGTAGTCCCAGCTACTTAGGAGGAGCCTGAGGTACGAGGATTACCTGAGCCCAGGAGTTTGAGGCTGCGGTGGGCTACCATCATGCCACTGCACTCCAGCCAGGGTAACACAGTGAGACCCTGTCTCAAAAAGTTTAACTGAGCTTTCAGAAGTGTTCCTTAAGCCAACTATACACGAATGACTACAGCAGCAACAGGTACTAACTAAAACCGTAAATTGTTTTAAAGTAGAACAGTGTAGGAATGACAGGTTAGTTTTTACATTTGATGTGTGAAACTGTATAAATGTACAAACTGCAGAAAGTTTGTGCAGAATTGTAGGAAATGTACATGTGAATGCTTGTTTATGAAATACAGTTAGGGTGAAACATTCCATTTTCTTGGAGCCAGAACCCAAACCTGGTACACAGTTTTCAGGATCTGTAACTTTACAGCTCAACCACACCAAATCCTTTGTACATGTGCTACAAGATACAGGCTTAAAGAAAAATGTGAAAAGCAAGCATGTCTATCTTTTGATGTCAAGAAGTTATCTCCCAAGATGTTACTTATATTAAACTGGTACTATCACTCATAAAAAGACCAACTTCAGTACCATTTTCGATCAAGAGCATTCCTAGAGGCTGGGCAGGGTGGCTCACGCCTATGATCGCAGCACTTTGGAAGGCTGGGGAGAATGGATCACCTGAGCTCAGGAGTTCAAGGTCAGCCTGGACAACATGGCAAAACCCCGTCTCTACCAAAAAAACATTAGCAGCATTACTCAGCAGACTGAGGTGGAAGGACCCCTTGAGCCTAGGAGACTGACGTTGCAGTGAGCTGAGATGCACTCTAATCTGGGTGACAAAGTGAGGCTCTCAAAAAAAAATTAAATATTAAAAAAAAATATCCTTAGATAAAACTCAAAAGACAGTTTTAAATAAAAGTATCTCTAAGTTATTCTTTGTCAAACCTGCCAGAGGTTTGGATCCCTTCTTCTCAAAGGGTACCTCTCAGAATGAGTGATACATGAGCATCATCAACTGGAACTTTCTAGAAGTGCAGATTCTCAGGCCCCACCCCAGACTTACTTACTTAGAAACCCTGGTGGCAGAGATCACAGCTATCTGTTTTAACTATTTTGATTCTGATGTCAGCTAATGTTTGAGAACGACTGTGAAGAGTTTAAATGGGGAAGCTGTTATTTCCTACTTTAGAATCAATTCTTTAAACAAAGTGCCTGTCCTTCAGTGTAATGTGACAGAATCAAGTTTGAGCACCAAATGTTTTTGATACAATATAAATGAATCCAAAAAAACATAAGCTAACACAATAAATGTCCCAAAGAAACCCTTTTTCCTGTAATGTTAATAAACTCAAATATTGAGAACACCTGCAATTATGCTACACCTTGACGTTCTGGTTCTCACCAGTCAATCCTCTAGTAAATCTAATATGCACAAAACAAAAATCTTCCTGTTTCCAAAGAGAACACATGAATATACATAGTAAGTAAGAGCAAATAATGCTCCCCAGAGACAATAAATTATTTTAAGACTGAAATAGTAATACTAATTACCATTCTAATAGTAATTACAATAGTAGTAATACTAATTACCATTCGAATAGTAATTAGAATAGTAGTAATACTAATTACCATTCGAATAGTAATTAGAATAGTAGTAATACTAATTACTATTCGAATAGTAATTAGAATAGTAGCAATAACTACTAACTTAAAAAACTGTGGCCGGGTGAGGTGGTTCACGCCTGTAATCCCAGCACTTTGGGAGGCCGAGGCGGGTGGATCACTGACGTCAGGAATTAAAAGACCAGCCTGGCCAACATGGTGAAACCTGCCTCTACTAAAAATACAAAAATAGCCAGGTGTGGTGGCGCACGCCTTAATCCCAGCTCCGGAGGCTGAGGTAGGAGAATCATTTGAACCCGGGAGGCAGAGGATCGTGCCACTGATTGCATGCCAGCCTGGACAACAAGAGACTCAATCTCCAAAAAGAAAAAAAAATATATATATACTGCTTATAATAAAACTGTATTTGTACAATTTTTAGTCTTCTAGCCACAAAAAATTTGAATTAGAAACTAAAAATTCAAATAGGTCAAAAAAAAGTCTTAAGTCCTCTTATGTGAGCAAGGATTAAAATGTAGTTCTCCTAACTCCTAGGCAAGCTGTTACACACTCCCAGTCAACACCTCTCACATTCACCACTTAAATATTAAGCTTTAATAATTCGCCCCTTAGTCTTTTAGAGCAACTAGGTACTTTGGAATTTATTCTTTGCTTGTTTCGCACAGCCATTCCATCCAAAACAAGGTCGAATGCCATGTCAAATCCTCTACAGATTTAATTACAAACATAAGCTGTTTAAATTCTCTACAGAAAGAATTACCAACCACCAAGTATTCCCAAGAGTGGCACAGGCATGGGGAAAAAAGTTCAGAAGACCTGCAACTTAGCCATCCTTCTTACACTTTTCCCGCTAGCCAATATGAAAATGTACTAAATACTTATCTAGTTGAGAACACACCTAGAATTGTGATATAAATCCCGTGGTAAACAGTTCCTGATATTAACTCAAAGAATTTTTCGTACCCGGATACACATATTGACCGGAAGGAACCCATATTTCTAACGCCTCAAAGGCAAAATGCCCTTCAATCAATTTCAATTACTATTAACTGTTCTTAAACACTGTATTTTTACTACCTATACGATTTCCCAATTAATCAATTTTTGCCCTTATTTATTTCTAACAGTTCAGCACAATGATAAACTTTAAAGTCCAGGCATAATATAAACCTTTAGGCCATAAGGGCTCGCGATGTTTTTGATCCTTATTTTACTTCCCATCAAACAGGTTGCCTTACGGATGAATTTCTTACCCTGCGGAGTTAAACTGTTCTCAACAGCTTTAGTTTGAGATTAACAGATTGTGAAAAATAAGCTTAACCAAATCTCATGCGAGAAATAAAAATCGATTTCCCAGATAAATGTGACACTGAAGATTACATATTTTTTTAACGTAAATTTTTCTATCAAATTTCAGCACCTAGCAAGTAATAAGCACCGTAATATTTGCTTAACATAATGTAGCTGTGAATCTGTGCCGAAGTTTAGGTGGACGGGAAAACTAATGCCAGAATATCCTGAAAGTCAAATTTTGTCATCTTACGCTTAGAAAGTGACATTAATAACAAATTCTCAAGTATCGTAGTATTTTTCCTAAGCGCAATTTGGGAATTTCCAGTTACCCCGTGGTTTCCGTCATCAGGTTCTTAAAAAGATTCAAATACAGTACTTTTAGAACCCGGTATTCCATTAACTAGGTAAAAATCACAAGACTGACCTCGTGGTCAAATTTCTTACTAGTTCTGCCAATGACTTAATATTCCCCTAACAACCAACACTTTTCTGCCTCAGTTTCTGAGAAAGAGAGTTAATACCTACCTCAAGCAAAGTTCCACTAACTTATATATTTCAAGTGTTTTGTAACCTGCAGATGAAAAGTCAGCTGTAATTAATATAATCAGATCACAACATTTCGTTTTACAATTATAAGTAAAAATAACAATTTCGAGCTCCATCATTTGCTCATAAAGAGAAATAAAATAAAAAGTTATCAGTACAATGGTAAATCTTTTGTTAAACCTTTCTCGTAGGCCACGCGGCACGATCCAGGATTAAAGGCTCGTGGTGCATCTACTTGGTAACCTTCCCCCTCCCCCTCCCTCGATTTTTACATGTAAGAAGAATGGAGATAATAGAAGACATCGGCGCTACGTTAACTTCGACTATATTAATGAGCATCGCGATCTTCATTTTCATGATTCCGGAGTCCTCACGGTCGTAGAAAATGAAAGGAAAGCAGCCGTTAACACAGGAAGAGCGAAAAAAGGACATTTTCCCTGCGAATCGTGGCCTAGAGGACACTAGGTTAAATCTACGCAGAGGCTGAGGCCTGTGAAACTGCCTCCCCCTTCAGACCTAATCCCCCAACGCAAACAGAATAAACGAGGGCCTGGTTAGTCAGCAGGGGGAAGGGTTCCCTCATTTTGTCTCCCACACCCCCTGATTCCAGAGACACCCAGCGCCCTCCCTGCGTCCGCCCTCTCCACTTACCAGGAGAGAGAAGGGAGAAGAGATTCGATTCTGAGTCTCCTACTCCCGGGTTCTACGTGCAGAAGCCGACTGCTGCTCGAGGTCGGCAACGCAGACACAACCGCTCAGTCTTCGTCTCTTCACAAAATGGCCCCCGAGTCTCCTCTGCCGCCGAGGCGAAGGCCTAATCCCCGCCCCACTCCTGAGAATCTTCCTATTGGCTGTGCGTTTTTTCGCTCCCGCTGCTAATTAGACAGTTCTACCGCTCCTCAGAATTCTACCCAATCACAATTAGCAGTGGGTTAGAATAACCAGGAGAATTTCCACATGCGTGAGCGAAACTAGGTTATAATTGGTGATCTTTCCTGTCACTTATCGCCTGAGGAATGCTTATTGGTCATTGTCCCGAACAACCCTCTGGGTGGAAACTCGCCTTTGTATCGCGCACCGTCTCACATACGGGTATCTGGGAGGTCTGATTGGCGGCCGCGGTGTCCTATCACTGCCCTTTAGAGTGCCTAGTAGAAGGTCCCAGACCTCGGATTTCCGGTGGCGCGGGGGCGAGGAGGGGGTTGAGAGGCGTAGTTAGGTGACGGGCGCAAAGGATCCGCCCTAGCCCCAGGCCTAGGAAAAAAAAAGCGCGAAATGAAGCCTCCACCGCGCAAAGTGAATAAAGAAAGGGCTTCTCTTAAAATGACGAGGGGGCAAGGATGACTAGGCCGTTTAAAGTGTGTAGAAAAGTAACCAGCCCTGTAGTTTTTCCAAACCGAGATTTCCTTTTTCAGTTCCAGATCCGAATGTCAGTTACCTTGTGCTTCTCAGCCTATTAAATCCTTCTTCAGACAACACATATTCCACCCAAACCAACTTACTTCCTTATTCCTCTCCAGTATAAAAAGTAAAGGAAGTGCAAAATCCCGGCCTCTGGCCCTAAGGCATCTTACTAATATCTTACGTGCCAGCAAAATTGGCCCATCCCTCCGAATCTGATCCCCTTAATTCCCCTCAACTTAAAATGGCTTGTCTCATACCTACCCCAGTCCCTCTGATTACATTTTAGGAACTGCACGCAATGGAGCAGCATCAGCTCTAAGTGAAAGATGTCTTTTTTTTTTTTTTTTTTTAAGAGGTAGTCACTCTGTCGCCCAGGCTAGAGTGCAGTGACGCGATAGTGGATCACTGCAACTTCTGCCTCCCGGGTTCGAGCGACTCTCTGCCTCAGCCTCCCGAGTAGCTGAGATTACAGGCGGGCGCCATCACACCCGGCTAATTTTGGTATTTTGAGTAGAGATGGGGTTTCACCATGTTACCCAGACTGGTCTTGAACGCCTGACCTCAGGTGGTCCAACGTCTCGGCCTCCCAAAGTGCTGGGATTACAGGGAAATATCTCATTTATTATTACTAAGTGGATAAAGCAAGGTTCAAAACACTAAATCACGTAATTTCATTTGTATACATTTGTAAGGGATTTATGAATATGTGGATGCACTTTATGTGTTCCTTTTTAATTAATTTTGAATTCCAGAAAGATTCACAAGAAAGGTAGCTGTGTGGCCAGGCTTGGTGGCTCACGCGTGTAATCCCAACACTTTGGGAGGCTGCGTGAGCAGATCACTTGAGCTCAGAAATTCGAGACCATCCTGGCCAACATGGTGAAACCCCATTTCTACTAAAAATACACACAGAGAGAAGTTAACCAAGCGTGGTGGCCTGTGCCTGTAATCCCAGCTGCTTGGGAGGCTGAGGCAGGAGAATCGCTTGAACTCGGGAGGCGGAGGTTGCATTGGGCCAAGATTGCGCCACTACCTGGATGACGGAGTGGCAGAGTGAGACTCCCGCCTCAAAAAAAAAAAAAAAAAAAAAAAAGGAAGCTATTACCTTTGGAGAGAGAACTTTTTACCTTCGTATTGATATCCGTTTCTTTAATGATTTTTTGTTTTTTGCCATATGCGTGTATTGCTTTAAACTTTTTTTTTTTTTTTTTTTTTTTTTTTTTTTT
>NW_022436999.1:14307808-14312376 GCF_009761245.1 Sapajus apella
CCCAGCTAATTTTTTGTATTTTTAGTAGAGACGGGGTTTCACCATGTTGACCAGGATGGTCTCGATCTCTTGACCTCGTGATCCACCCGCCTCGGCCTCCCAAAGTGCTGGGATTACAGGCTTGAGCCACCGCGCCCGGCCCTGGTCTCGATCTCTTGACCTCGTGATCCACCCGCCTCGGCCTCCCAAAGTGCTGGGATTACAGGCTTGAGCCACCGCGCCCGGCAACTTTCTTTTTTTTGAAACAGAGTCTCACTCTGTCGCCCAGGCTGGAGTGCAGTGGCGCCATCTTGATTCACTGCAACCTCCGCCTCCCAGGTTCAAGCGATTCTCCCGCCTCAGCCTCCTTAGTAGCTGAGATCACAGGCGCACACCACCATGCCTAGCTAAGTTTTGTATTTTTAATACAGATGGGGTTTTGCCATGTTGGCCTGGCTGGTCTCGAATTCCTGACCTGAGGTGATCCGCGCACCTCGGCCTCCCAAATTGTTGGAGGCCTCCCAAAGTGCTGGAATTACAGGCGTGAACCACCGGCCCAGCCCCTTTAAACTATTTTTAAAAGCAAAGACAAAAAGTATGGGAGAAAGTATATACTGAAGTGTTAGTAGTGGTTTTCTCCTGGTAGGAAAATTGCATGTGGGACTTTTTTAAAAACCTTCTTGTACTTTTCTACATTTTCCAAGTCATCTACTTTGAGCAAGTAATCAGAGAGAGAATATCCTACGAGTGCTTAAAGCGTCGACTCAATTGCCACATTGTACTTTCTTTTTTTTTTTTTTTTTTTTTTTGAGGTGGAGTTTCGCTCTTGTTACCCAGGCTGGAGTGCAATGGCGCGATCTCGGCTCACCGCAACCTCCGCCTCCTGGGTTCAGGCAATTCTCCTGCCTCAGCCTCCTGAGTAGCTGGGATTACAGGCACGCGCCACCATGCCCAGCTGATATTTTGTATTTTTAGTAGAGACGGGGTTTCACCATTTTGACCAGGATGGTCTCGATCTCTTGACCTCGTGATTCACCCGCCTCGGCCTCCCAAAGTGCTGGGATTACAGGCGTGAGCCACCGCGCCCGGCGTAGTTTCTTTAAAATTCCCTCGGCCAGGCACGGTGGCTTCTGCCTATAATCTCAACACTTTGGGAGGCCAAGGCGCTCGGATCACAAGGTCAGAAGTTCGAGAACAGCCTGGTCAATATGGTGAAACCCTGTCTCTACTAAAAATACAAAAGTTAGCCGGGCATGGTGGCGGGTGCCTGTAGTCCCAGCTACTAAGGAGGCTGAACCAGGAGGATTGCTTGATCCCGGAGGTGGAGGTTGCAGTGAGTCATCATGGGCCATTGTACTCCAGCCTGGGCGACAGAGCGAGACTCCGTCTCAAAAATTAAAAAATTACCTCGTAGCACCATGGGTAGTTTTACACTCCTCTTTACTCCCTTCCTGGATGGTAAGCTTTTTTGATGGCAGAGTTTCATTCTTACCATTCAATATATTGTCCCTGTTTACTGCCTATTAATTGCTGGACTTTAAACTGAAAGTCTTTGAAATTTGTATTAATTAACTATTAACTTTTTATCAGGGGAAATAGCTATTTTTCCAGGACAAGCAGATAGACTGTCCTTTATTCTCTTTCTTTTGAGATGAGGTCTCGTTCTGTTGCCTAGGCTGGAGTGCAGTGGCACGATCCCAGATCATTACAGCTTCTACCTCCCAGTCTCAAGCAATCCTCCCACCTCAGCCTCTGGAGTAGCTGAGATCACAGGTGTGCACCACCATGCTGCCTAATTTTTTTTTATATTTTGTAGAGACAGTGTCTTGCCATGTTGCCCTGGCTGGTTTTGAACTTCTAGGCTCAAGCAGTCCTCCCTCCTTGGCCTCTGAAAATACTGAGATTACAAGTGTGAGGCACCATGCCATCCCTGTCGTTGCTTTGTTGTATATTTATGTATTTTTTAAATGTATTATTTTTATTATTTTTTGAGATGGAGTCTTGCACTGTCATCTGGGCTAGAGTACAATGGCATGATCTCGGCTCACTGCAACCTTTGCCTCCTGGGTTCAAGCGGTTCTCCTGCCTCAGCCTCCTGAGTAGATGGGATTACAGGTGTGTGCCACCACACCTGGCTAATTTTTTGTATTTTTAGTAGAGACAGGGTTTCACTATGTTGGCCAGAATGGTCTCAAATTCCTGACCTCCACCCAACTTGGCCTTCCAAAGTGCTGGGATTACCATGCCCAGGCTCTTAGTTGTATATCTTATGTAGCACTTAGAGAGATCTGGAGTCTGTAAGGTCTGGTTGACGTGTAATTTATATTATTATTATTATTATTATTATTATTATTAGAGATAGAATCTCACTGTGTTGCCCAGGCTGGAGTGCAGTGGCACCAACAGGGCTCACTGCAACCTGGATCTCTTGGGCTCAAGAGATCCTCCCACCTCAGCCTCCTGAGTAGCTATGTCTACAGGCATGTGCCACCAGACTCACTAAGTTTTGTATTTTTTGTAGATATGGGGTTTCACCATTTTGCCCACACTGGTCACAAACTCCTGGGCTCAAGCAGTCCACCAGCCTGGGCCTCCTAAATGCTGGGATTATAAGCTATCCCATATCTGGCCTCTTAAGTAAACAAAAACTGTCTCAAAAAATAAATAAATAAATGAAATGAAATGAAATTATAGGGCTCTCTCATTTTAGCCAACACTGCTTTATACTTTTTTTTTTTTTTTTTTTGAGACAGAGTCTTGATCTGTTGCCCAGGCTGGAGTGCAGTGGCCTGATCTTGGCTCACTGCAGCCTCTGCCTCCTAGGTTTAAACAGTTCTCCTGTCTCAGCCTCTCGAGTAGCTGGGAAACAGGCACCCGCCACCATGGCTGGCTAAGTTTTATATTTTTAGCAGAGACGTGGTTTCACAATGTTGGCTATCCCTTATCTGGCCTCTTAAGTAAACAAAACTGTCTCAAAAAAAATAAATAAATAAATGAAATGAAATTACAGAGCTCTCTCATTTTAGCCAACACTGCTTTACACTTTGAACTCCTGGGCTCAAGCAGTCTGCCTGCCTGAGCTCCCAAAGTGCTGGAACTGCAGCCCTGAACCACTGTGCCTGGCCAACATCATTTTTTAAAACCAATCCCTTGTTGAAGACATTGAAGCTGTTTCTAGTTTTTCGATATCATATCTCAATTCTTTCATTTATTTTATTTTATTTTAATTTTTTTTGGGGGGGACAGGGGCATAATTTTACTTTTTTGCCCAGGCAGGAGTGAAGTGGCCCTATCGAGGCTCACTGCAACCTCTGGAGCAACCTACTCTCGAACTCCTGACCTCAAGTGATCCACCTGTCTATAATCCCAGCACTCTGGGAGGCAAGGCCAGTGAATCACTTGAGGTCTTGTGTTTGATACCAGCCTGGCCAACATGGCAAAACCCTGTAGCTGGGCATGGTGGCTGACACCTGTAATCTCAGCTACTTGGGAGGCTGAGGCAGAAGAATCACTTGAACCTAGGGGGGCGGAAGTTGCAGTGAGCAGAGATCATGCCGTTGCACTTCTGCCTGGGCAACAAGAACTAAACTCTATCTCAAATAAATAAATAATATAAACAAACAGGCAAAAAAAAAAATCTTTGATCACAGGCCAAATATGGTGGCTGATGCCTATAATCCCAGCACTTTGGGAGGCCAGTGCAGGTGGATCACCTGAGGCCAGGAGTTTGGGGCCAGCCTGTCCAACACGGTGAAATTCCATCTCTTCTGAAAATACAAAAATTAGCCGGGCGTGGTGGCCCGTGCTATGTGGAAGGACCAGTAATCCCAGCTATGTGGAAGGCTGAGGGAGGAGATTTGATTGAACCCAGGAGGCAGAGGTTGCAATGAGCCGAGATCACACCACTGCACTCTAGCCTGAGGGAGAGAGTGAGACTATGTCTCGAAAATAAAAAATAAAAAAATCTTGGTCCACAAAACTTTAAAACTGGCAGACGTGGCCGGGTGCGGTGGCTCACACTTGTAATCCCAGCACTTTGGGAGGCCGAGGCAGGTGGATCACCTGAGGTCAGGAGTTCAAGACCAGCCTGGCCAACACGGTGAAACCCTGCCTCTACTAAAAATTATAAAAAAATTAGCCAGGCGTGGTGGTGGATGCCTGTAATCCCAGCTACTCAGGAGGCTAAGGCAGGAAAATCGCTTGAACTCAGGAGGCAGAAGTTGCAGTGAGCCAGGATCACGCCGCTGCACTCCAGCCTGGGCAACAGAGTGAGACTGTGTTTCAAAAATAAAAAAGGAGAGATAACGTCTGGATTATGACATCTATTTGTGGTTTTGAAGTCAAGTAGATGTCAGTCATGATAACTGCAGAGTAACAAAATTTTTAAAAAATGAAATCAGGACCGGGCGCGGTGGCTCACGCCTGTAATCCCAGCACTTTGGGAGGCCGAGGCGGGTGGATCACGAGGTCAAGAGATCGAGACCATCCTGGTCAACATGGTGAAACCCCATCTCTACTAAAAATAAAAAAATTAGCTGGGCATGGTGGTGCGTGCCTGTAATCCCAGCTACTCAGGAGGCTGAGGCAGG
>NW_022436999.1:14312476-14315874 GCF_009761245.1 Sapajus apella
AAAAAAAAAAAAAAAAAAAAAAAAAAAAAATGAAATCAAGTAGTATTTGCTTCTAAGTACTATTTACTACCCTTATATTAAATATTAATAGTAAAAATAATACATAATTTATTGAGCAGATACTGTTTGTCAAGCACTTTTCTAAGTGTTTCACATGAATTAGCTCATTTGATAATTTTATCATCCCATTTTAAAGATGGGGAAATTAAAGCACAGAAAGGTTACATAATTTGCGTAAGGTCACACGACTAGTTTTTTGGCGCCAAGATTCTGATGCTGTAGCTAAACACTCAGAAGCCTGTAATTCCAACTACTCAGGAGGCTGAGGCAGGAGGATCCCTTGAGATCAGGATTTAGCTACCAGCAGTGAGACCATATCTCAAAAAAAAAAAAAAAAAAAGATTCTGATGCTAGGAGGTCTGGTTCTAAAGGGCATGCAAATAACCATTACACTATTATTAATAATATAAGATATGCCAAGGTGGAGTCTAGCTCTGTCACCCAGGCTGGAGTGCAGTGGCAGGATCTCAGCTCACTGCAACCTCCACCTCCCGGGTTCAAGCGGTTATCCTGCCTCAGCCTCCCAAGTAGCTGGGATTACAGGCACCCACCACCATGCCCAGCTAATTTTTGTACTTTTAATGGAGAAAGGGTTTCATTATGTTGGCCAGACTGTTCTCGAACTCCTGACCTCGTGATCCACCCGCCTTGGCCTACCAAAGTGTTAGGATTATAAGCGTGACACTCAATAGTATTTATTATGTACTATGTAATTAACTTATACCACAAGAACTTAGAAGTAAACAAAACAGACATGGCTCCTGCCCTTCAGAACAGAAATCTTAAATGGATAATTAATCAATTAATTGTTTATAGTAAATTATGAGTGTTACTAAAGATAAGTAAGAGGTGCTATGAGACTTATATGATAGAGACTTCAAGCCCTTTCAGAAGATACTGTGAAAGTAAGGGACTTTATTTTAAAAACGTCCTCCAGCTTAGGCAACAGAGTAAGACTCCGTCTCTTAAAAAAAACTTTTTTTAAATGAAAATAGCCGGGCATGGTAGCAGGTGCCTATAGTCACAGCCACTCAGGAGGCTGAGGCAGAAGAATCCCTTGACCCCTGGAGTTCCTGGCAGTATGCTATGATTGCTGTGAGCAGCCACTGCACTCCAGCCTAGACAACATAACGAGATCTTGTTTCTGCAAAAAGAAACAAAAAAACTTCCTATTTTTTTGTCTCTTCAATTTCTCTTTTTTCTTTCTACTTAGTGTTTTTCTCCTGCTTTTCCTTTGTCTTCTGTGCTCCTCTTCTAATTTTCATCTCAGCAGTGACCTAAATCTGTCTTCTTGTAGGTTAAGCCTTCTTTAACGTATTTGCCATCTGTTCTCATTGTGGCTCTGAAGCACAAGGTTTTATCCTCTGGTAATTTTTCATTAAGCTAATCTTTGTACAGCTTACAAAATGCTTTTTTAGTTGACAAGTGTCACGTTTCATTGTTAGTACTTATTTTACTATTATGGTAGAAACTGAACTTCTGAGCAAATCTAAACGGTATAAAAATACTGTGTGAACTATCTGGCCCACATCTTTTAAAATATAAAATTTATCTAGGGACCTTTTTATTGAGAGGGAGTCTCGCTCTGTAGTCCAGGTTGGAGTGCAGAGGTGCAATCTCGGCTCACTGCAGCCTCCCTCTCCCAGGTTCAAGCGATTCTCCCACCTCAGCCTCCAGATAGCTGGGAATACAGGAGCTCGCCACCACGCCTGGCTAATTTTGTATTTTTAGTAGAGACAGGGTTTCACCATGTTGTCCTGGCTGGTCTCATACCCCTGACCTCAACTGATCCACCCACCTCTGCCTCCCAAAGTGTTGGGATTACAGGAGTGAGCCGCTGCACCTGGCTTGGTTTGTTGTTGTTGTTTTTAAACACTGTCTCACTCTATGGCCCAGGCTGGATTACAGTGGCGCCATCTCAGTTTACGGCAACCTCCACCTCTTGGATTCAAGTAGTAATCTTCCCACCTCAGTCTCCCGGGTAGCTGGGAGTACAAGCATCCACCATCAAGTCCAGCTAATTTTTTGTATTTTTAGTAAGACAGGTTCCACCATGTTGGCCAGGCTGGTCTTGAGTTCCTGGCCTCAATTGTTGGCCGCCTGGCCCTCCCAAAATTCAGGGATTACACTTGTGAGCCACCAAGCCTGGTCCCTGAGGGCTTTTTATTTATTTATTTTTTTTTAGATGGAGTCTCACACTGTCACCCAGGCTGGAGTGTAGTGGCACAATCTCAGCTCACTATCTCCACCTCCAGGGTTCAAGTGATTCTCCTGCCTCAGCCTCCAGAATAGCTGGATTACAGGCACCTGCCACCACACCCAGCTAATTTTTTTTGTATTTTTAGTAAAGAAGGAATTTCACCATGTTGGCCAGGCTGGTCTCAAACTCCTGACCTTAGGTGATCCACCCACCTTGGCCTTCCAAGTGCTGGGATTACAGGCATGAGCCACTGTGCCTGGCCAATGACTGAAATTTTTTTTTTGAGATGGAGTTTTGCTCTCGTTGCCCAGGTTGGAGTGCAATGGTGCAGTCTCAGCTCACCGCAACCTCTGCCTCCCATGTTCAAGTGATTCTCTTGCCTCAGCCTCCTGAATAGCTGGGATTACAAGCATGTACCACCACGCCAGGTTAATTTGTGTATTTTTAGTAGAGATGGGGTTTCTCCATGTTGGTCAGACTGGTCTCAAACTCCCGACTTCAGATGATCCGCCCACCTGGGCCTCCCAAAGTGCTGGGCTTATAGGAATGACCCCCGGTGCCCAGCCTTGAAATATCTTTAACATAGAACAAGGCCTTACAGTCTACATTGAGAAGTACTTTAAGCCTAGTAGAAAAATATATCACATAAATTCACTCTAAGATGTAATGAGAATGTTAAGGGAAACTGGTTGCCTGACAGAGGTAGGAAGAGATGTTTAAAAAATTACCAAAAGTCAGAAGTTCAGAAAAGAGAAAACATGATCATGAAACACAAACTTATTTTACTTCAAAATTTTGCCCAGCACTCTCTCTGGCTAGAGCATCTCAAAAAAGGAGAGAAGGGGCCAGGCGCGGTGGCTCAAGCCTGTAATCCCAGCACTTTGGGAGGCCGAGGCGGGTGGATCACGAGGTCAAGAGATCGAGACCATCCTGGTCAACATGGTGAAACCCCGTCTCTGCTAAAAATACAAAACATTAGCTGGGCATGGTGGCGCGTGCCTGTAATCCCAGCTACTCAGGAGGTTGAGGCAGGAGAATTGCCTGAACCCAGGAGGCGGAGGTTGCGGTGAGCCGAGATCGCGCCATTGCACTCCTCCAGCCTGGGTAACAAGAGTGAAACTCTGTCTCAAAAAAAAAA